>NW_024061296.1:0-12500 GCF_016432855.1 Salvelinus namaycush
AATAACACATATGGAATCATGAGGTAACCAAAAAAGTGTTAAACAAATCAAAATATATTTTACATTTGAGATTCTTCAAAGTAGACACCCTTTGCCTTGATGACAGCTTTGCACACTATTGGCATTCTCTCAACCAGCTTCATGAGGTAGTCACCTGGAATGCATTTCAATTAATAGGTGTGCCTTGTTAAAAGTTAATTTGTGGAATTTCTTTCCTTCTTCCTTGAGCCAATCAGTTGTGTTGTGACAAGGTAGGGGTGGTATACAGAAGATAGACCTATTTGGTAAAATACCAAGTCCATATTATGGAAAGAACAGCTCAAACAAGCAAAGAAAACGACAGCCCATCATTACTTTAAGACATGAAGGTCAGTCAATACGCAACATTTCAAGAACTTTGAAAGTTTCTTCAAGTGCAGTTGCAAAACCCATCAAGCGCTATGATGAAACTGGCTCTCATGAGGACTGCCACAGGAAAGGAAGACCCAGAGTTACCTCTGCTGGAGAGGATAAGTTCATTAGAGTTAACTGCACCTCAGATTGCAGCCCAAATAAATGCTTCACAGAGTTCAAGTAAAAGACACATCTCAACATCAACTGTTCAGAGGAGACTGCGGGAATCAGGCCTTCTTGGTCAGATTGCTGCAAAGAAACCACTACTAAAGGACACCAATAAAAAGAAAGACTTGCTTGGTCCAAGAAACACGAGCAATGGACATTAGACCGGTGGAAATCTGTCCTTTGGTCTGATTAGTCCAAATGTTGGATTTTGAGATGTAGAGTAGGTGAACGAATGATCTCCGCATGTGTGGTTCTCACCGTGAAGCATGGAGGAGGAGGTGTGATGGTATGGGGTGCTTTGCTGGTGACACTGTCTGGGATTTTTTAGAATTCAAGGAACACTTAACCAGCATGGCTACCACAGCATTCTGCAGCGATATCCCATCCCATCTGATTTGCGCTTAGTGAGACTATCATTTGTTTTTCAACAGGACAATGACCCAACACACCTCCAGGCTGTGTAAGGGCTATTTGACCAAGAAGGAGAGTGATGGAGTGCTGCATCAGATGACCTGGCCTCCACAATCACCCGACCTCAACCCAATTGAGATGGTTTGGGATGAGTTGAACCGTGGAGTGAAGGAAAAGCAGCAAAAGTGCTCAGCATATGTGGGAACTCCTTCAAGACTGTGGAAAAACATTCCTCAGGAAGCTGGTTGAGAGAATGCCAAGAGTGGTGCAAAGCTGTCATCAAGGGTGGCTACTTTGCAGAATCTAAAATATATTTTTAATTTCTTAAACACTTTTTTGGTTACCGCATGATTTCATTGTGTTATTTCATAGTTTTGATGTCTTCACTATTATTCTACAATGTAGAAAATAGTAAAATAAAGAGAAAACGCTTTGAATGAGTAGGTGTGTCCCAACTTTTGACAGGTACTGTATATATAGTTGAGTATGGGAGACATTAGACTGACCAGGTGAATCAAGGTGAAAGCTATGATCCCTTATTGATGTAATTTTAATCAGGGTAGATGAAGGGGAGGACACAGGTTTAATAAAGATTTTCAAGTCTTGAGACAATTGAGACATGGATTGTGTATGTGTTCCAATCAGACGGTGAATGGGCAAGACAAAATATTTAAGTGCCTTTGAACGGGGTATGGTAGTAGGTGCCAGGCACACCGGTTTAGAGTGTGTCAAGAACTGCAACACTGCTAAGTTTTTCACGCTAAAAGTTTCAGGACATCCAGCCAACTTGACACAACAGTGGGAAGCATGGAGTCAACAAGGGCCAGCGTCTCAGTGGAAGGCTTTCAACACCTTGTAGTCCATACCTGACAAATTGAGGTTGTTCTGAGGGCAAAATGGGGTGCAACTCAATATTAGGAAGGAGATCCTAATGTTTTGTACCCACAGTGTAGATCTCTTTAAAGCTACAGTTCTTTAACTCTTTGCTAATTCATTTGATTTACATTGAAATTGAGATGTTTTTTACCACACACACACACACTGCGCGCACGCACACGCGCATGCGCACACACACACACACCACACACACACACACACACACACACACACACACACACACACACACACACACACACACACACACACACACACACACACACACACACACACACACACACACACACACAGAGGAGAGGAAGTGATTGGGAGAGAAGAGAGAGGGGAGGGTCCTGATGACACGGACGGCTGAGGCCCTGGTTCTATCTGATGCTTCTGATGGTGTTGACAGACAAGGATATGAGCTGTCACCACTGTTTACTCACTACGTCTGGTTTGGAGACGCCTCTGCCTTGTTAGAGCCTCTCTTCTCTCTCTTTTCTTCTGCTCCTCTGCTCTCCTTTCCAAACCTCTGCTCTCCTCTCCAAACCTCTCATCTCATCTCCAAACCTCTCCTCTACTCTCCTCTACAAGTATCTCCAAACCTCTCCTCTACTCTCCTCTACAAACCTCTACAAGTATCTCCAAGCTTCTCAAAGCCCAAGTGAAAGAACCACTGAGAGAGAGAAAGGACAGTCGAGACGACTCTTCTCCAGTGATTGGGTTTCCAACTCAAAACAAAGCTTTTAAGGTTTGAGAAGAAGATCGAGACATAGAAAAACAGCTCTGTTTATCATTATCTTCCACTTTGAGATTGTGTGCATTCCTCTTATCTTCATGCAATGTGTTTTTATGTGAAGTGTTTAATTTTTTCGGTGCAATAAACAATAAAAAAAACATTGCATGTGTACAGCTACTGTGTTGTTGTGAGCCGGTCACATTAAACAAGATAAGCCAGAGAGACGTGAGTGCCAAACCCCATGAAGACATCTGAACTGTTTGTGTGGGTGCCTAGGTAATGATACCTCAGTGACAATGGAAACAAAATGGCCGCCAGTGGCTGGGGTCGGCCGGGTCTGTGGGTCCCAGTGGCCCGTGACCACATAGAGAACGGATAGAGAACAGGGCCACTGAGGGACTTCATTAGAACACAATGGAGAAAGGACCCCTCATGAGTCCTCATGTTACCCTAACTGGAACAATACAGGTCTCTGTCACAGAGCAGGGGAGCAGGGGACAGAGAGAGAAAAGGACTTAGTGCTGCTATTCTCTCAGAGAGAGAGGTAAGAGGAAGCAGAGAGGAAAGGAGGGAGGGAGAGGAGAGGGACGGAAATAGATGCCAGTGGAAGTGATGGACATGTCCATCAACATTACAGTAGTCGTCACAGCAGGTATGGGGATAGTATTATGTCCATCAGATCAGGTAAGACTAGTGCTTCCTCATCCCTCCCCTTCTCAGTCCTCAAGGACAGGAAAGGATTAGGATGTGGAGAGAGACAGAGACCCACCCCAATCCCATCACTCTTCACTGTGACCTCTGACCTAGTAACATCACATCCCGGTTGGAGGAATCAGCAAGGAACAAGATGCAGATCTGCAACAGAATCCGCCAACCTGGAATTCTTTAGCTGAGATTTTAGAAAATAAAACAATGTTGGGGAAAGTTTTGAGAGAGTCAGAGGGAAAGTCAAAAGAGCTCCATCCACAAATCCTGGTCGTGTTTACAGACGCTCAGCTCACTGATTTACTAAACACAGGGAGCTCAGGGTCAGACTGGTAGGAGTCCATTACAACTCAGAGAGAGAGGGAGGGAGAGAGAAAGAGAGAAGGAGCGAGAGAGCGAGAGACTGTGTGTGTTTGAGAAGAGAAAAACGGAGAGAGAGGGGAAAAGAGAGAGGTACTTCAAGAAAACTGTGTTTTTTTTGTCTCCACTGACCCGTCATGTATACAGATCCCTTAAAAACAAACAGAGCTGGCAGAGAGAAGCAGGGAGGATGTAAGATAGATAAAGATGAGAGAGTGGAAGAAAAGGAGGGCGGGCTGGAAAGACTCCCTCCAGACGGTGTGGTAGACTAGAGCGCAAGCCTCTAAAACAAACACTGTTGTTAGGGCTCATCATGAAGGGCCCTGGGTCTGCCATGCCAAACCAACCGCCTGCTTCTCCTTCCAACCCACTCTCCCTGTCCTTTAGCTAGGAACCAAAACATCACATAGAAACTGTTGTGGAGTAATAACAGGAAAAGTAGGAAAAATTATAAACAAGATGAGGAAGAAAGGAATCGCTGAGAGCAACCAAGGTACTGTAAGAATGATAGCTATTCAACTGGTTGATTTACACCCCAATGTGTAGTAGATCACAGATCACAGACAAAAGACGTGTACACACAGGAACATGATAACACATGTTTGGCTCGACAAGGCGGTGAAACGGGTACTTAGAGAACAAGAAGACGCATGTTAAACATGAAGCGGGACTTCTTTGGGTAGAGGAGTTCATCCTTAACAAGAGCCATTAGCAGTCACTCACTCAAGGCATAGATCACAGGGAAGGAAAACACTGTCGCACCGTATCAGCCTTGGAGCGGTCCGTCTGTATAAATCATCCCCTTTCTATCAAATTGTCTATCGGAGAAAGAGAAAGGCCTTTTCTGGGGTCTAAGACTGTAACTGTCTTTCATGGACAGAAACAGTTGTGTCTGGGTCCTACAGTAGATCTTTGACCTTAAGGTTTGTCTATGAGGGAGAAAGAAGGGTTTGCTAAATTAACAGAATATTAACCGTCGTCATTAAAAGAAAAGACAGAAACCTAAAAATAGTCCATGAGTAAAGGGTGTCCATGCAGGGTTGTAAAAGCAGCGTTGCTCAGACACAGACACAGGAGGAGGCTTGTAGGGCTGAGGCTGCTGCTCCAACAGAGTCCAGAGGATACAGTGGTGATCACCGAATAAAAGTGAATTTATAGGCCCCCCGTCCTCTTAAAGCAAATGGGAGTAAGGCATCATTCACCCTGAAAACAGGGCAGAGAAAGAACCTCTCAGAGCTTTCATTCATATTTACAGTTATTGCTCTCAGAACGCGTGTCTGCCCTTCTGTGTTGTTCAAATGGAAAACTCTGTTCAAGGCCTGGCAAAAACTCAAGGGGGGTAAATGGAGAGAGGGAGGGAGAGAGGAGAAAGAGGGAGGGAGGGAGAAAGGGGGAGGGAGGATAAGAGGGGAGACTGGGGCTGGCCTGAAGGACACTTTGGGGCCTGAGGTTTAGCTAAGTTAAACAATCTTGGCTGCTCTGTCCCTACGTATCCAGACTAGAGGCTAGCTGAAGTCTACAGAACACATCCTATCTGAATTAACGTGGATCACGACTGAATACATCTCTGTTTATCTGAACATCTGGAGAAGATAAAGCAAACCGCAGACATCTAATGTATCCTCTTGATTCATGGGCACGACCTCAATAACCCAGTGATGTGAAAGTATTATAATGCAGTAACAGGTGTGACAAAGAGAAGAAAAAAAACAATGGCAGATGATCTCAGATGAGTACACAGCACTATAGCTCAGCATTGAATCAGTTGTCTCAACCTCACTTGTGTCTCTGATTATAAATCCTAAATCTAAATCCTTCCTCCTTATCTTTCTCTCTCTCTCTCTCTCACTCTCTCTCTCAGGTCTGTCATCTGATCCCTCTAATATTACAGTTTTTTTTGATTGCTTAAGCACGATTTTCAAAACAGGGCCCGTGTTTTCAAAACACTACACACAATTAGCACAACCACACACCCAATTAGCAAAACACTACAGATCCTTTGCAAAATTAAACACTCTTGTAAAAACTATACACTTCTTTTTAAAAACCACACTTTGTTACCATATGAAACACACACGTTTCACATTACTATACTCTGTTTGCACGAGTTACACTCTACTGTGATAAACCTAAAACACTTTTATCACTTCTACTTCCCTATGATTAGAGTAGGCTACTATCAACAAAGTACAAATATAATGTAAATTCACCAAACACTACACAAGACCAATGTTGCAGACTGAAGAAACTAATTTATTTCTCAATTCGCCCAAAATGTTGACATGGAGATTCATAATACTGTAACCAAACGTCACTTTACGTATTGTAAGTTAAAATAAAAATAAAATAAAAAACTAGACATTGTCTCTTCGCCTAGCTGGATCTGGCCAGAGAATTTCATCAACATCGCAGGCAATGTTGTCATTATCAAGACACCTTGGAAAGAAACGTCTTGAATGACGAATCCATCCTTGCATTGCTGCTACCTCCATCTGGTCACAGGCCTCCTCCATGGCTTGGATGAGGGGTACCTCAGCCTGGAGACGGAGATCATATACCTTCCACCGCCATGCCGAGAAAAACTCTTCTATAGGGTTGAGGAATGGAGAGTATGGTGGAAGATATAGGACGGTGAAATGTGGATGTTGCTGAAACCAGTTCTGAACCAGAGCAGAGCGGTGGAAAGACACATTGTCCTAGACAACAATGTATTGCATATGATCGATTTGATTTGCTGCTGTTATGTTGTGCAATTGGTCCAAGAATGTAAGTATGAGTGCTGTGTTGTAAGGGCCCATATGGGCATGGCGGTGGAGGACCCCATTCTGTGTAATGGCTGCACAGAGTGTTATATTACCCCCACGTTGCCCTGGGACATTGACTATAGCCCTGTGGCCAATGATGTTTCTTCCCCTCCTTCGTGTTCTCGTCAGGTTGAACCCAGCCTCATCTACGTAAATGAACTCATGCTGGATCTCCTCTCCATCCATTCGTAAAACTCTCTGAAAAACAGTGTCAGGCAAAATTGTGTAGTTCAGTGTAGATCTAGTATACATATTACAGTACAGTAAAAGATTATGAGACTGTATGCAAGATCACACTGCTAAAGTGAATACATACCTCTGCATAATCATACCGCAGTCGTTTCACCCTTTCGGAATTGCGCTCGAAAGGCACTCGATAAATTTGCTTCATTTGAATATGTTTTTTTTTTAGGATGCGTGCCAGTGTTGATGTTGAGACCTGATGGATATCGTTGAAAATGGCGTGGTTATTGACAATGTTAGCTTGGAGCTGCTTGAGTGTTATAGCATTGTTGGCCAAAACCATGTTTACTATCTCCCTCTCTTGCTGTTCTGTGAACATAGGAGGCCTTCCCCCTTGTCGTCCCTGACCCTCAATCCTATGTAGAAAAAAAAAACAGTATACAGTAGTACAGTAATTTCACAGGAAAAGGTAACAGAAGTGCTGATAGTGCATAGAATACAGTACTGTAAGCAGTTACTGAAACCGTGCAGATGTTTTTGATATGATGATATTTTTACAATACCTATTTTCCAGTCTAAATGTTCTCATCACACTTGCCACTGTATATCGGCTTAGATTTGGCTGTACTCGCAGTCCAGCCTCCCTCAGCGTCAGGCCGTGGTTGACAACGTGGTCAACCAGTGTTGCGCGGATCTCATTTGTCAGATTCGGTCCTCTTTGAGCACCTTCTTGTCTTCCTCTTCCTCCCCTTCCTCCTCCTCCTCCTCCTCGTCCTCCTCGTTCTCCTCCTCGTTCTCCTCGTCCTCCTCGTCCTCCTCGTTCTCCTCGTCCTCCTCCTCGTTCTCCTCGTCCTCCTCGTTCTCCTCTTTGTCCTCCTCCTCGTCCTCCTCCTCCTCGTCTTACTCTTTCTCTGACTCTTTCCATTGTGCTTGAAGACCGATGAACTCACCTGCTGCTTTTTATAGTGCTTATACACCTGATTGGTGTGTCTACAATTAAGCAAACGAGTGTTTGCACACCTGATGACTGTGTTGAACCAATTGGTTGGACGGTGTGGTAATTTGACAGTCAGTGCTTTGGTATTGCAAGGATGTGACTTCATGATAGATTTTTGTGTGTAATGTATGTTAAGTGTGTTTAGTGTTTTGCAAATCACTGTGTGTAGAGTTTTGCAACAAGTGTGAGGTTGACAATGTGCTTATAGTTGTGCAAATATGGGCTAATGTTTTGCTTCTTGAGTGTAAGGTTTTGCTAATAGTGTACTACTTTTAATTTTAGTGTGTAAGCAATCCAAAAAAACTGTAAAACATTTTTTTGTCATTTAGCAGACACTCTTATTCAGTGCGACTTACAGTGTTGAGTGACGTGCATACATTTTTGTAAGGCAACAGGTGGAGAGTCTTTGTGTTGTGGTCTAATAGACTTAGTCCCAGGTGGGAGCAGGAGCCCACAGATAAGCCGATGCCTGGCCCAGAGTCAGGCATCATGTCTGACCTGGGCCCCTGTGTCAGTATACACACTCAGCTGTGGGTTCACTGCATTCACCATTTACAGTGTAGAGGGTACCATCTTTGCCCTCCTGTTGTTTTGTACCCCTTTAAAGTCAGAGTACACTACCATTGCCCCTGCTGTTGTCCTACATGACAAAGAATCCCATTGTGTTCAGACAGACCTCTAGTGAAAAGACCTATTCAACTATTTCCAGATGTTTTAGAATACCAAAACATCCCTTATGTTAATGCAACAAAATTAGAGCTACAAAGACATGATGACCATGGAAATCCATGGTCAAGGCTCTTGAAGGAACAGTACTCCAAGCCACAACCTTTAGTACGGAGAGACGTCAGCTAGTCAACAGGGCTCTACATTACAACCTTAGAAGGACTGTGACAGTTCTGTTACATCACTCTAGGACACATCCAGACTGGCTCTTTACTACAACCAGTGGAGCTGTTTCCGACAACAGCACAAAGGGAAAGTATGGACATATTGTGGCTGTAGTTGTAGTTGTGAAATGTGAGTCAGAGTCATGTTACAAGCTCAGATGCTCAGAGAGATGGAGCACTATGGTGGAATAGGAGCCAGAATGAGAGGGTCAAAGCCAGATAAAACCTTTTGTTCATGGTTAACAGAGGTATTGGCTACGTTAGTTAGTGGAGTCTGTGAAACAGGCTTATTCATGAGAGGTGGCTGCCCGAGGGTTACCCACCTCCCAAATAGCCCTCTATTCAATCACTGGCCTCTTTAACCGTGGGGTTGTCACACACACACACACACACACCACGACCCTCAACCCCTCATAGAATGACCCTCAACCCCTCTGAACCCTCAGCAAGGGAGACCTTACTGCTAGAGAAGCAAAACCACTGAGTGTCTATGAGTGTGTATGTGTGAGTGTGTATGTTTGAGTGTTTTGCTTCTCTAGCAGTAAGGTCTCCCTCGCTGAGGGTTCAGAGGTGTTGAGGGTCGTTGTGTGTGTGTGTATGTGACAGCACTGTGTGTGTGTGTGTGTGTGTGTGTGTGTGTGTGTGTGTGTGTGTGTGTGTGTGTGTGTGTGTGTGTGTGTGTGTGTGTGTGTGTGTGTGTGTGTGTGTGTGTGTGTGTGTGTGTGTGTGTGTGTGTGTGTGTGTGTGGTATGTGTAGAAGTGGGGGAAAAGTCTAAACCACTGCATCCCCATTGGGAACAGACATGATTTACACAAACCACAAACTTTATCAGCCAGACCTGTGCCAGACCTGCCAGTGGAGACCAAACTTCAGACAGACTCCTGCAAGCGTAGCTGGGAACAGGAAACAGGAAGTGCCCTAGCCATGGCCCCTCCCTCCCCTCTCAGATGATCTGTCTGGACCTGGGGTCCCTGAGGTCCTGACCAGGCTGCCCCTCACACTGCCTGAACAATATAGGCCTGTCTACTGGGGGAGAGGGGGAGAGAGAAGTAATGGAGCGATAGAAAGTGTGTTTCTAGGGTGATTGAAGGGGTGGAGGAGGGTAAGACAAGAATAACATGCATACTTATAAAGACAGAGGGACAGTTTGTGGGGTGAGAGAGAGAGAGAGAGAGAGAGAGAGAGAGAGAGAGAGAGAGAGAGAGAGAGAGAGAGAGAGAGAGAGAGAGAGAGAGAGAGACGGTATCCTCATGCAGTTCCAGCAGGACTTTGTGTGAGTGTGAGGGGAGGATAGACTTTTACAGGATCAAAGAGAGAGCACAGCAGGAAAAACTCTCTCTCTGTGACGACTCCCCCATCCTGAGTGAGTCTGATCACACCTCTTCAAACTGTCCTGCAGATGAGGATAGTAACCCCCCCACACCTAGGTCCCACAACTGCACTGCTCCTCCATCATTGAGAGGGATACATTCACAGAGCTGGAGACAGACATTGTGGTGATCAGAGAGCTAGTCCACACAATCCAGACAGAAAACCCCCACAAAGCACACCAGCACAGCAACACCCCCCCCCCCCAAACAAGTCCCGGAGGGCAGAGGTGGAGATGGACGGCTGTCTGAGAGAGCTGGCTGCTCTACGGACTGAGGTGAGAGAACTTAAAGAGGAGAGAGAGAGAGGAACACATGGCAGAGCTAACAGCAGTGCAGGAGGAGGGAGAGGAACACGTCACAGCTAACAGCAGTGAAGGAGGAGGGAGAGGAACACATCACAGCTAACAGCAGTGAAGGAAGAGGGAGAGGGACACATCACAGCTAACAGCAGTGAAGGAAGAGGGAGAGGAACACATCACAGCTAACAGCAGTGAAGGAGGAGGGAGAGGAACACATCACAGCTAACAGCAGTGAAGGAGGAGGGAGAGGAACACATCACAGCTAACAGCAGTGAAGGAAGAGGGAGAGGGACACATCACAGCTAACAGCAGTGAAGGAAGAGGGAGAGGAACACATCACAGCTAACAGCAGTGAAGGAGGAGGGAGAGGAACACATCACAGCTAACAGCAGTGAAGGAGGAGGGAGAGGAACACATCACAGCTAACAGCAGTGAAGGAAGAGGGAGAGGACCACATCATAGCTAACAGCAGTGAAGGAAGAGGGAGAGGAACACATCACAGCTAACAGCAGTGAAGGAGGAGGGAGAGGGACACATCACAGCTAACAGCAGTGAAGGAAGAGGGAGAGGAACACATCACAGCTAACAGCAGTGAAGGAGGAGAGAGAGGGACACGTCACAGCTAACAGCAGTGAAGGAAGAGGGAGAGGAACACATCACAGCTAACAGCAGTGAAGGAGGAGGGAGAGGAACACATCACAGCTAACAGCAGTGAAGGAGGAGGGAGAGGAACACATCACAGCTAACAGCAGTGAAGGAGGAGGGAGAGGAACACATCACAGCTAACAGCAGTGAAGGAAGAGGGAGAGGAACACATCACAGCTAAAAGCAGTGAAGGAGGAGGGAGAGGAACACATCACAGCTAACAGCAGTGAAGGAGGAGGGAGAGGAACACATGGCAGAGCTAACAGCAGTGAAGGAGGAGGGAGAGGAACACATCACAGCTAAAAGCAGTGAAGGAGGAGGGAGAGGAACACATCACAGCTAAAAGCAGTGAAGGAGGAGGGAGAGGAACACATGGCAGAGCTAACAGCAGTGAAGGAGGAGGGAGAGGAACACATGGCAGAGCTAACAGCAGTGAAGGAGGAGGGAGAGGAACACATGGCAGAGCTAACAGCAGTGAAGGAGGAGGGAGAGGAACACATGGCAGAGCTAACAGCAGTGAAGGAGGAGGGAGAGGAACACATGGCAGAGCTAACAGCAGTGAAGGAGGAGGGAGACAACACATGGCAGAGCTAACAGCAGTGAAGGAGGAGGGAGAGGAACACATGGCAGAGCTAACAGCAGTGAAGGAGGTGAGAGAACATAAAGAGGAACACATGGCACTGAAGGAGGAGGTGAGAAGGCTGAGGTGTGACAGAGAGCAGGACACTCCCCCAGAGAAGCCAGCAGAACAGCCCACCTCAGACCCGGACCACAACCTCAACACCACAATGGGACAGACAACACAGAACCCAGACTGTACCTCAAAACCTAATGTATACCTGGCCCACCACTCCACCCTGGACTTGAACAGCCTTTATGACCAGGTCCACCTCTACAAGACAGCAATCCCAACTTTTGCCAGGACCCTGAAGGACATCACCCTCAACCGTAGCCCCAGCACCTCACACAGGAGAACCAGAGCAACGGACACCCCGCTCAGACCAGCGAGACCCCCTCCCGAAGGACCTGCACCGAGAGAACCCACGCCAAGAGGACCTACACCCAGACCACAGTTACACCAGCCACACCCCAACTAGCTAAGACCACCCCAAGCAACCCTGGCCACACCCTTTATAGGCCCACCCATATCAGACTTATGCCCCTTCTGCCCAACCCATGCCCCCCACCCCTGCAGCAAGGACCTCAACATGACAGCAGGACATATGCCCAGGCTGTGATCAGAGCAACAGGCCCAACCCCCACTATTACACCCGACCAAGCCCCATCCTGCAACCTAAGAGGTATGTATCAGATGCTCAACATGCTCTGCTCACACCTACTGTGATGGTCCGGCCCTAAACCACACAAAAACAACACTAGACACTACGGAACACAAAGCTTTTACTATCTCATCCTGGAATATACAAGGTCTGAGGTCATCTGTCCTTGGCCTAAAGAGCAGGAACACAGACTTCATCAAAGAAATTGGAAATACAGACATTGTCATCATACAAGGAACATGGTATAGAGGAGACGGACCCACTGGTTGCCCTCTAGGTTACAGAGAGCTGGTAGTCCCATCCACCAAACTACCAGGTGTGAAACAGGGAAGAGACTCAGGGGGTATGCTAATTTGGTATAGAGCAGACCTAACCCAAA
>NW_024061296.1:15000-77500 GCF_016432855.1 Salvelinus namaycush
CATCCAGCAACTCTCTTCCCACCATAGTGGAGGACACGCCACAGGAGGAGAGCGACCCCCTCAGTGCAGAGCAGGCTCAGGCCCTCCTCACCACCATGGCTGCCATGAGGGATGAGTTCACCAAACTGGAGGGGGAGGTGGTCCTGCTCAGGGAGAGCGTGAGCAAGCAGCAACCAGACAACCACACCTTAGATGAGCTCCTAACCAAGGTGAGGACAGAGCAGGACAGCAGCCTTGCAACACAGCTGAAAGAGGTTCAGCAAGAGAGAGACGGACTCAAGAGAGAGCTGGCTGATCTAACACAGGAGGTGAGAGAGCTCCAAAAAGACAGGCAGAGCAGCAATAAGGAGCTGACCACACTAAGAGAGGAGCTGCAGGAGAGAAAGAGAGCAGAGGACAGGCTGCAGGAGCAGCTAGATCACCACCCTATGACCTGCCCTCACACAGCAGAGGAGCCCAGCTCAACCAGCCAGACTTCCCCAGCCCTGCCTGCTGCACCCCTCCTCCCCAACCCACAGAACAGCCTCCCACTGACAGTGGCACCGACACAGACCAGCCACACCCCAGCTCCAACACCCACCAGCCCCCACTCTGCCCCCCCCAGTCCAGAAGAAACACTGGCTGACATCGTCCTGTTAATGGACTCAAATGGGAAGTATGTCCAGGAGAAGAAACTTTTCCCTAGACACAAAACGAGAAAGGTGTGGTGCCCAACAACGCAGAGTGCCATGGAGCTGCTTGATAAGGCCCATCTCGGGTCGCCAAGCCACATAATTATACATACCGGAAGCAACGACCTGCGTGCTCAGCAGGAGAGGGTGGCGACTTCACTACGGGGAGTGATTGAGAAGGCCTCCGCAATCTTCCCCAACTCAAGAATCATAGTGTCAACCCTTCTACAGAGGAGGGACTTCCACCCTGCCACAATCCAAAGAATAAACGCCAGCCTATCCCGGGACTGTGCCCTGCGACCCAATGTACACCTGGCCCACCATCCCACCCTCGATCTGGACTGTCTCTATGACCATGTTCACCTGTACAGGGAGACAGTCCCCATCCTTGCCAAGACTCTCAAGGACGTCGCTTTAAACCGCAGCCCGACCTCTCCACCCAGGAACAGCGGAGCAATCTCCACCCCGCCGAGATCACCGAGACAACACCCCGGACCAGCACCCTGGACCCCCCAGCCACGACCACAGCACCACCAACCTCAATGCCCACCACAGCCAGCGCAGCACAGACCACCCCAGCCCAGCTTCAGAGCCACCCAGATGAGGCCTACCACCCCCCTCCTCCCCACCACAGACCCACACCTGGAGGAGCCACAGCCCAGCAGGCAGAGCTACGCACAGGCTGTGAGAGGAGCAACTGGCCCAGCCCCCACCAACCAAATGAGTGACATTAAACAAATGCTGAGTCTACTATGCTCACATGTGATAGGCCGAGGGTCATGGTAAAGAAAAGAAAGAGAGAAAAAAAAGTTATGAAGTCTTTTTACGTTGCATGTTGGAATTTACAAGGATTGAAGTCCTCTGCTTTTGGGCTAAAGAGCAGAAACCCAGACTTCCTGAAAGAAATTGATGATGTTGATATTGTAGTACTACAGGAAACATGGTGCAGAGGTGATGTTTCCACTGGCTGTCCACTAGGTTATAGGGAGATAATCATACCATCCACTAAATTAAAAGGAATCAAACAGGGCAGAGACTCAGGGGGAATGTTAATATGGTATAAATCTGAACTAATTAATTCAATCGAATTGATCAAAACAGGAGAATTCTTTATCTGGTTAAAAATCAACAAGGAGGCTATCTTGACAGATAAAAACGTCTTCCTCTGTGCCACATACATTCCCCCCTCAGAGTCACCCTACTTCAACGAAGAGAGTTTCTCCATTCTAGAGGGGGAAATTAGTCACTTTCAGGCCCAAGGCAACGTACTGGTCTGTGGAGACCTGAATGCTAGAACAGCAGAAGAACAAGACACTATTAACAGTCATGGGGATAAACACCTACCAGGAAGCAATAACCTTTCCCTCCCCACATACCCCCACAGAAACAACTATGACAAAGTGAAAAACAAAAACGGAGTACAGCTCCTGAGGCTCTGTCGAACACTGGGTCTGTACATAGTCAATGGCAGGCTGAGAGGAGACTCTTTTGGTAGGTACACCTACAGCTCATCCCTTGGCAGCAGTACTGTAGACTACTTCCTCACCGACCTAAACCCAGAGTCTCTCAGAGCCTTCACAGTCAGCCCACTAACACCTCTCTCAGACCACAGTAAAATCACAGTGTATCTGAGAAGAGCAGAACCCAACCATGAAGCATCACGGCCCAATAAATTACATGGTACTAAACAAGCCTATAGATGGAGTGCAAACAGTACAGACATCTACCAAAAAGCAATTAGTAGCCAAAAAATACAATCTCTCCTGGACAACTTTTTAGCCTTAACATTCTCCTTCAGCAATGAAGGTGTAAATTTGGCCGTTAGGAACATAAACTTTATATTTGACAAATTAGCCTCCTTGGCTAATCTAAAGAAGCATAAGAGCAAACCAAAAATAACAGATAATGAAAATGGTTTGATAATGATTGCAAAAATCTAAGAAAGTCATTGAGAAATATATCTAATCAAAAACACAGAGAACCAGACAACAAAAATATACGCCTTCAATATGGGGAAACACTGAAGCAATACAAACGCACCCTAAGAACAAAAAAGGAACAGCACATTAGAAATCAGCTGGTTGGAATTGAGGAATCCATAGAATCAAACCACTTCTGGGAGAATTGGAATAAATTAAACAAACCTCATCATGAGGAATTGGCTATCCAAAATGGGGATATGTGGAGAAATCACTTTGCAAACCTCTACAGCAATATAACAAAGAGCCCAGAACAAAAAGATATACAAGAAAAATTACAAATCCTTGAATTAGCAGTCAAAGACTATCAGAATCCTGTAGATACCCCAATTACAGAAGAAGAATTATTGGAAAAACTATGCAATCTCCAACCCAAAAAGGCCTGTGGTGCTGATGGTATTTTAAATGAAATGATCAAATATACAGACCACAAATTCAAATTGGCTATACTCAAACTCTTCAACATTATCCTCACTGCAGGTATTTTCCCCGATATTTGGAACCAGGGATTGATCACACCAATCTATAAAAATGGAGACAAATTTGACCCAAATAATTACAGAGGAATTTGCGTTAACAGCAACTTGGGGAAAATTCTCTGCAGTATTATAAATAGCAGACTACATCATTTCCTTGACGAACACAACGTCCTGAGCAGAAGCCAGATTGGATTTCTAAAAAATTATCGTACAACAGACCACATTTACACCCTCCACACTCTAATTGATAAACAAGTTAACCAAAACAAAGGCAAAATCTACTCGTGTTTTGTAGATTTCAAGAAAGCATTTGATTCAATTTGGCACGAAGGTCTTTTTTATAAACTAATAGAAAGTGGTATTGGAGGGAAAACATATGATTTTATTAAATCAATGTACACTAAAAACAAATGTGCGGTTAAAATTGGCAACAAGCAAACAGACTTCTTCTCTCAGGGGCGGGGAGTGAAACAGGGCTGCCCAATAAGTCCAACATTATTTAACATCTACATTAATGAATTGGCAAAAACATTAGAAGAATCGGCAGCACCTGGTATCACCCTACACAACACTGAAATCAAGTGTCTGCTGTACGCAGATGACCTGGTGCTGCTGTCTCCCACTAAAGAGGGGTTACAGCAGCACCTAGATCGTCTTCACAGGTTCTGTCAGACCTGGGCTCTGACCGTTAACCTAAAAAAAACAAATATAATGATATTCCAAAAAAGGTCGGGAAATAAGGATGACAAATATAAATTCTATTTGGACACAGTTCTATTAGAACACACCAAAAACTACACATATCTAGGACTAAATATCAGCAACACAGGTAGCTTTCACATGGCTGTGAATGAGCTGAGAGACAAAGCAAGAAGAGCATTCTATGCCATTAAAAGGAACATCAAAATTGAAATTCCAATTAGAATCTGGCTCAAAATTTTTCAATCAGTTATAGAACCAATTGCTCTATATGGCAGTGAAGTATGGGGTCCACTCTCTAATAATGAATTTACTAAATGGGACAAACATCCAACTGAAATATTGCATGCAGAGTTTTGCAAGACTGTATTGCAAGTACAAAGAAAAACTCCAAATAACGCATGTAGGGCAGAATTGGGCCAATACCCCCTCCTCATTCGAATAGAAAAAAGAGCCATCAAATTTTACAACCATCTAAAAACAAGTGACCCTAAAACATTCCATCACACAGCTCTACAATGTCAAGAGATGAAACCAGAGAAGAGTCCCCTCAGCCAGCTGGTTCTGAGGCTCAGTTCACCAACCCAAACCAACCCCATAGAGCCTCGGGACAGCCCTCAGAAAATCTGGCCCAACCAAATCATCACAAAACAAAAAGAAAAATATATAACCTATTGGAAAGACACCACAAAAAATCAAAGTAAACTTCAATGCTATTTGGCTCTAAACAGACAGTACATGGTGGCAGACTATCTGACCACTGTGACTGATAGAAAACTGAGGAAAACATTGACTAGGTACAGACTCAGTGAGCACCGTCTGGCTATAGAGACCGGTCGTCACAGACAAACCTGGCTGCCCAGAGAGGACAGGCTGTGCTCACTCTGCTCCAGGGGAGAGGTAGAGACAGAGGTGCATTTCCTACTACACTGTGACAAATACTCAGACCTAAGAGCATATTTCTTTCCCAAAATTATAACTCAATACAAAGAATTTGAAACTATAAAAGATGAAGAAAAAATCAAATATTTATTGGGTGAAAAGCCAAAATGTGCAGTTTTGGCAGCCAAATATGTGTCCTCCTGCCACAACCTGAGGGACAGCCAGTGAAAAATGCAAAGTAATGTTGATATTATTTCCCATTTAGCTTAGTTTTGTTTTGTCTTTCATACCAGGTCATATGTCTTCTCAAGTCATATTGACACTGGTCTACTACTGTTGCTTTAATTTATTGTTGTTCTGATTAATATTGTTGTTGTAGTTGTTGTTAATGGTAATCCCATGTCCACTACTACTGTTATTATTGCTGTTGGTCCCACCATTTATTTATATATAAATATATATATATTTTGTATATATATACATATATATTTGATTTTTATTTTTCGATATGTATACTTTGACAATGTAAGTAATAATGAACTTGCCATGTCAATAAAGTCAATTGAATTGAATTGAATTGAGAGAGAGAGAGAGAGAGAGAGAGAGAGAGAGAGAGAGAGAGAGAGAGAGAGAGAGAGAGAGAGAGAGAGAGAGAGAGAGAGAGAGAGAGAGAGAGAGAGAGAGCGAGAGAATGAGAGAGAAAAAGAGAGAAAGAGACACAGAGAGAGAGAGACACAGAGAGAGAGAGAGAGAGAGAGAGAGAGAGAGAGAGAGAGAGAGAGAGAGAGAGGGAGAGAGAGACAGAGAGAGAGACACAGAGAGAGAGACACAGAGAGAGAGACACAGAGAGAGAGACACAGAGAGAGAGACACAGAGAGAGAGAGAGAGAGAGAGAGAGAGATGTGTTTTAGTGGGTCTACGTAGTAGGGTTGCAGGTTTCTGGGAGGTTTCCTACCTTCATATCCCCTGACCTGACTAAAGAAGAAGCCTATATAGCAGAAGTATTTATGTATCTGCATGGTGGTTAGGCTCTGAAGTATTTAGCGTTAGTATTTACCCTGCATGGTGGTAGGTAGAATAGGGCTCCAATTTCAAACAGTGCTATGACCATAGCGACTAGGCTGTGTCAAAGGGCTGTCCCCTAGTGGCCATATTAGGACCCTAAACCCAAATCAATCAACACTTAGTTAGAAAGGATCCATAACAAGGAGGAAATTGAGCCCCGCTGAGGGCTTAGCTGAACATGTATTTGTGTGGGGAGCGAGTGTGTGTGTGGGAGAGAAAGAGAGAAAGTGTGTGTTTGTGTGAATGTGTGTGTGCGTGCTGGTGTGTATATTACACTGGGGTCACACTGGAGAATACCCTCATTCTGCACCGGATGTGAAAAACTAAGTAGAAGCCTTTGTTTGTTCTATCCTCTGAGAGACAACATTCCTCATGAGTTTTCATCAAGTCTGAACAAACACACACAATCACACGCACCCAAACATACGCACGCACGCACGCACGCACGCACGCACGCACGCACGCACGCACGCACGCACACACACACACACACACACACACACACACACACACACACACACACACACACACCCAAACACACACACACACACACACACACACACACACACACACACACACACACACACACACACACACACACACACACACACACCCAAACACACGCACGCACGCACGCACGCACGCACGCACGCACGCACGCACGCACACACACACACACACACACACACACATTAATGTAATCTAAGGGCATAAATAAAACGCTGCTAGAATACAAACAACTGTAAATTTAAGAGACATGTTACAGTAAACAGGCCCTTGGTACACAAGGGCTATTTGTACATAAAACAGTATATACTGTATCAAGGCTGGTAGGTGGCATCAGCAGGGCTGTTGACACTGTCACTGAGGTGAGAATAGGTGTAATGAACACTCAAACTGTAATCAGTATCACTTTAACATTTTACTGGCTAACTAATTGACTCTTATATAGTATAAAGTTGAAGTTGGAAGTTTACATACACTTAGGTTGGAGTCAATAAAACTATTTTTTCAACCATTCCACAAATTTCTTGTAAACAAACTATAGTTTTGGCAAGTCGTTTAGGACATCTACTTTGTGCATGACACAAGTCATTTTTCCAACAATTGTTTAGAGACAGATTATTTCACTTATAATTCACTGTATCACAATTCCAGTGGGTCAGAAGTTTACATACACTAAGTTGACTGTGCCTTTAAATAGCTTGGAAAATCCCAGAAAATGATGTCATGGCTTTAGAAGCTTCTGATAGGATAATTGACATCATTTGAGTCAATTGGAGGTGTACCTGTGGATGTATTTCAAGGCCTACCTTCAAACTCAGTGCCTCTTTGCTTGACATCATGGGAAAATCAAAATAAATCAGCCAAGACCTCAGAGAAAACATTGTTGACCTCCACAAGTCTGGTTCATCCTTGGGAGCAATTTCCAAACGCCTGAAGGTACAACGTTCATCTGTACAAACAATAGTACGCAGCCGTCATACCGCTCAGGAAGGAGACGCGTTCTGTCTCCTAGAGATAAACGTACTTTAGTGCGAAAAATGCTAATCAATCCCAGAACAACAGCAAAGGACCTTGTGAAGATGCTGGAGGAAACAGGTACAAAAGTATCTATATCCACAGTAAAACGAGTCCTATATCGACATAACCTGAAAGGCCGCTCAGCAAGGAAGAAGCCACTGCTCCAAAACCGCCATAAAAAAGCCAGACTACGGTTTGCAACTGCACATGGGGACAAAGATCGTACTTTTTGGAGAAAGGTCTGATGAGAAATGTCCTCTGGTCTCAAAAACAGAACTGTTTGGCCATAATGACTGGGGGTGGCAGCATCATGTTGTTGGGGTGCTTTGCTGCAGGATGGACTGGTGCACTTCACAAAATAGATGGCATCATGAGGCAGGAAAATTATGTGGATATATTAAAACAACATCTCAAGACATCAGTCAGGAAGTTAAAGCTTGGTCGCAAATGGGTCTTCCAAATGGACAATGACCCCAAGCATACTTCCAAAGTTGTGGCAAAAATGGCTTAAGAACAACAAAGTCAAGGTATTGGACTGGCCATCACAAAACCCTGACCTCAATCCCATAGAAAATATGTGGGCAGAACTGAAAAGGGGTGTGAGAGGAAGGAGGCCTACAAACCTGACTCAGTTACACCAGCTCTGTCAGGAGGAATGGGCCAAAATTCACCCAACTTATTGTGGGAAGCTTGTGGAAGGCTACCCGAAACGTTTGACCCAAGATAAACAATTTAAAGGCAATGCTACCAAATATGAATTGACTGAATGTAAACTTCTGACCCACTGGGAATGTGATGAAAGAAATAAAAGCTGAAATAAATCATTCTCTCTACTATTATTCTGACATTTCACATTCTTAAAATAAAGTGGTGATCCTAACTGACCAAAGACAGTGGATTTTTACTAGGATTAAATGTCAGGAATGGTGAAAAACTGAGTTTAAATGTATTTGGCTAAGGTGTATGTTAACTTCTGACTTCAACTGTATATCATGTACATCTAAATAAAGGTGCAATTTACACTATTTCAAAAAGAGCTTTATAATCAAGCATTACCGTTTCAACTCTCAGTACAAAACTCAAAACAGATCATCAAAAAGGCAGTTGTTTCAAAACTCTAAGCATTGACTAAGTACAACACAATTGAGTACATGACTACAGATGTAGGATCTTAATTTGAGTCAGTTTGCTATAGCAGTAAAATAATCCTGCAGCAACAGGAAATGTGGATTATTATGTGGATTACAATTAATGGACATTTGTTTTAGGGTTTGATAAATGTTTCTTTAGGGCAAATCAAGTCTTACATTTTAAAGTGGTAATTACAAACTTTAGAAGCCTTTTTAAATCATCTCGAATACACTACACGTTTGCTTTTCCTGCTGTGCAGGAACATTCTCAGAAAGAAAAGAGTGATCTAATTAAGATCCTACATGTTTAATTACAGTCACTTTTTCACAAAACTTAATCAATGTTTCATTTAAAAATACATGTTTCACATTGCAATACAAGTTCATATAAAGTAATTGCCTTTCACAATGCAATGCTCACATTACTTTTGATATGATTGTCTTCTCATTTGTTAAAATAAATTGTACGATTACTTAATTTGACTGCTCTTAATTGATCATCACTTTGGTAAACCTATAGATTTTAAACTGGTTTGTCTACTACAGAGTTCGAGAACTACATAATGTACCGTATCTGTGTAGAGTAGAAACATATATGATATATACTGTAATGTACTATTATGATTATGAATATTGTGATTTTACTTCACAGTAAATGTAAGATGCAGGTGAAAAAGCTGGATGTGGAGGTCCTGGGCTGGCGTTGTTAGACGTGGTCTGCGGTTGTGAGGCCAGTTGGACGTACTACAAAATTCTCTAAAACGACGTTGGAGTTGGCTTATGGTAGAGAAATTAACATTCAATTCTCTGGCAACAGCTCAGGTGGGAACACCTGCAGTCAGCATGCCAATTGCACGCTCCCTCAAAACTTGAGACATATGTGACATTGTGTGACAAAACTGCTAATTTTAGAGTGGCCTTTTATAGTCCCCAGCACAAGGTTAACCTGTGTAATGATCATGTTGATTAATCACAACTGTCAGGTGGATGGATTATCTTGGCAAAGGAGAATGCTCACCAACAGGGATGTAAAAATGTGTGCACAAAATTTGACAGAAATAAGCTTTTTGTGCATATGAAACATTTCAGGGATCTTTTATTTCAGCTCATGAAACATAGGACCAACACTTTACATGTTGCGTTTATATTTTTGTTCAGTATACTTAACAGACACATTATCCAAAGCGACAACAGTGAGTCCACACATTTTGGTATGTGGTCCCAGTGGGAATGAAAATCTCTTATGAACTGAGCCACGTACAGGACCACTACTATACATATGTGTCTTGTTTTGCACGCTTTGTACAAATAATAAAATGCAGCAGGACAGGATCTTTGAAAAACATAACTGTTTATTAGCTAGTTATAACTGACATGTTCATGTATCTCCAGCCATGATCAACTGCAATGACCTCACAACCTGGGTGGTCTTAACCAATCATAGCACAGTATGATATAACCGTAGAATGCAACCAATTACATTTCACTATGTTGACACATATGAATATTACAATACAATACTGTAAAATACATGACACTATTACAATACAGGTGGAAGATGATTGATTGCCATCCCGATGAGACTACCATCCTCCTTTAGACCATTGATGTCACATCTACTCCCGCTCCCCTGCTCCAGCGCTCGACGGCGCTGGGGTACTAACCACCGGTCCTGGCAACCCATTATTACACACACCTGCTCCCCATTATCAGTCACACCTGGACTTCATTACTACCTTGATTACTTACCATTTATCTAGCACTCTGTTCTGTCAGTCATCAGGTAGTATTGTTTATGTTTCCTTGTTCGTTCCATGTTCGTTATCATTAAACTCACACTGCCCTTGTTTCCTGACTCCCTGCATCTACGTTACAATGGATGGGGCATGTCTTGATTTCCATCTGTCAGGCTTGAATTCACCATACCAAAAGGTTTTTCCCTAGATGCATGAACAATGAGGACATTTACTCCGTTGTCAAATGATAACCTATGGCCAAATGCTCAAGACAGGTTTGATAGAGCCTGCTAAACATTGGGTTTTTTTCTTCATTTATTTCATTTTATTAAAGTACATCTGAACAATCAATGAATTTTTTGCATCAATGATTGTAAAAGATATCTTCGATAATCTCACCTTCGATAACATATAGGATAGAAATGATGGAAATGTGATTCAGTACATTTTAATGGGTAGTACAAGTGTATTGCCTAATGTGAAAACAGTGTAATGTATTCTAATTTACAGTACTGTAATATAGTGCATTCAAAAGGCAATTTTGAAACATGTATTTTAGAATGTTTTGCCTTGGATTAACTGGTTAAAATAACTAAAGATATCATTATGTTGTGTTTTTGTTATTAAATCAATGTTCTCATGGTATTTCACAGTAAACATATATTTTGGATCAATAATTGTGTGGTGAAAGATGTCTTAAAACAAAATGGATGCACAATAAAAGTTTTGAATATGAGTTTTGCTGCGTTGTTACCAGTTTGGAGTTTTATACTAGGAGTTTTGAAAAGTCACCACATACTTAGAAAATAGCACCAAAGCAATTGAAAAAAAATGTAATGTGTAATGTTATAATAAGTTTCATGTCAACAGAGTCATAAACTATGTGTGTGTGTCTTTGTGTCTGTGTACGACAGTTTACAAGAGAGAGACCCTATATAGGCCCCCCTTATGCCCCTTCTGTCCCCCGACGCTGCAGCAAGGACCTCAACATGACAGCAGGACATATGCCCAGGCCGTGAGCAGAGCAACAGGCCCAACCCCCACTATTACACCCGACCAAGCCCCATCCTGCAACCAAAGAGGTATGCATCAGATGCTCAACATGCTCTGCTCACACCTACTGTGATGGTCCGGGCCTAAACCACACAAAAACAACACTAGACACTATGGAACACAAAGCTTTTACTATCTCATCCTGGAATATACAAGGTCTGAGGTCATCTGTCCTTGGCCTAAAGAGCAGGAACACAGACTTCATCAAAGAAATTGGAAATACAGACATTGTCATCATACAAGGAACATGGTATAGAGGAGACGGACCCACTGGTTGGCCTCTAGGTTACAGAGAGCTGGTAGTCCCATCCACCAAACTACCAGGTGTGAAACAGGGAAGAGACTCAGTGGGTATGCTAATTTGGTATAGAGCAGATCTAACACACTATTAAATTAGTCAAAACAGGAACATTTTACATCTGGCTAAAAATAAATAAGAAAAATGTCCTCATGTGTGCTCTATATCCCCCAATTGAATCCCCATACTTTAACATTGACAGCTTCTCCATCCTAGAGGGAGAGATCAACCATTTCCAGGCCCGGGGACATGTACTAGTCTGTGGCGACCTAAATGCCAGAACAGGACATGATCCTGAGACTCTTAGCACACAGGGGGACAAACACCTACCTGGAGGTGACAGCATTCCCTCCCCAATATGCCTCCCTAGACACAACTATGACAAAACAACCAACAAAAACGGGTTACAACTCCTGCACCTCTAGATAACTTCCCGGACAAAATGTTCCACTGTAATAGTGAAGGTGTAAACTTTGCAGTAGAAAATCTAAACCGTATATTTGACCTCTCAGCTTCCCTATTAAATCTAAAATGTTCAAGCAGATAACCTAAGAAAATGAACAACAATGACAAATGGTTTGATGAAGAATGCAAAAACCTAAGAAAGAAATTGAGAAACCTATCCAACCAAAAACATACAGACCCAGAAAACCTGAGCCTTCACTATGGTGAAACACTAAAACAATATAGAAATACAATAAGAACAGCACTTCTGAAATCAGCGAAATGTGATCGAAGAATCTATAGAATCTAACCACTTCTGGGAAAATTGGAACACACTAAACAAACAACAACACGAAGAGTTAACTATCCAAAACGGAGCTGTATGGATAAACAACTGCTCCAATCCGTGTGGCTCTATAACAAAGAACAAACAGTAAAAACATATACATGATCAAATACAAATCTTAGAATCAACTATTAAAGACTACCAGAACTCACTGGATTCTCCAATTACAGTGCATTCGGAAAGTATTCAGACCCCTTCACTTTCTCCACATTTTGTTACATTACAGCCACATTCTAAAATTGATTAAAAAAAATGTTTCCCTCAATCTACACACGATACCCCATAATGACGAAGCAAAAACAGGTATATATAAAAAATAAAAAAAACATTTACATAGGTATTCAGACCCTTTGCTATGAGACTCGAAATTGAGCTCAGGTGCATCCTGTTTCCATTGATCATCCTTGAGATGTTTCTACAACTTGATTGGAGTCCACCTGTGGTAAATTCAATTCATTGGACATGATTTGGAAAGGCACACACCTGTCTACATAAGGTCCCACAGTTGACAGAGCATGTTAGAGCAAAAAACAAGCCATAAGGTCGAAGGAATTGTCCGTAGAGCTCTGAGACAGGATTGTGTCGAGGCACAGATCTGGGGAATGGTACCAAAAAAATGTCTGCAGCATTGAATCTCCATAAGAACACATGAAGTTTGGAACCACTAATACGCTTCCTAGAGCTGGCCGCCTGGCCAATCTGAGCAATCGCGGGAGAACGGCCTTGGTCAGGGAGGTGACCAAGAACCCAATGGTCACTCTGACAGAGCTCCAGAGTTCCTCTGTGGAGATGGGAGAATCTTCCAGAAGGGCAACCAGCTCTGCAGCACTCCACCAATCAGGCCTTTATGGTAGAGTGACCAGACGGAAGCCACTCCTCAGTAAAAGGCACATGACAGCCCCCTTGGAGTTTGCCAAAAGGCATCTAAAGACTCTCAGACCATGAGAAACAAGATTCGCTGGTCTGATGAAACCAAGATTGAACTCTTTGGCCTGAATGCCAAGCGTCACATCTGTAGGAAACCAGGCACCTCTCATCACCTGGCCAATACCATCCTTACGGTGAAGCATGGTGGTGGCAGCATCATGCTGTGGGGATGTTTTTCAGTGGCAGGGACTGGGAGACTAGTCAGGATCGAGGGAAAGATGAATGGAGCAAAGTACAGAGAGATCCTTTATGAAAACCTGTGCCAGAGCGCTCTGGACCTCAGACTGGGGTGAAGGTTCACCTTCCAACAGGACAACGACCCTAAGCACACAGTGAAGACAACGCAGGAGTGGCTTCGGGACAAGTCTCTGAATGTCCTTGAGTGGCCCAGCCAGAGCCCGGATTTGAACCCGATCGAGTCCGGTTTCAGACATGAAAAAAGCTGTGCAGCGTAACAATGTACTGAGCAAATGTTAAATTGGCTTTTTACCAAAATACTGTATGACAGACCACATATTCACCCTGCACACCCTAATTGACAAACAAACAAACCAAAAACGATGCCAAAGTCTTCTCATGCTTTGTTGATTTCCAAAAAGCTTTTAACTCAATTTG
Source organism: Salvelinus namaycush (assembly GCF_016432855.1). Taxonomy (NCBI): domain Eukaryota; kingdom Metazoa; phylum Chordata; class Actinopteri; order Salmoniformes; family Salmonidae; genus Salvelinus; species Salvelinus namaycush. Next base: position 28,849 of record NW_024061296.1, read on the forward strand.
GAATGAGGGTCTGCTATACAAATTGATGGAAAGCAATGTTGGGGGAAAAACATATAACATTATCAAATCCATGTACACAAACAACAAGTGTGTGGTTAAAATTGGCAAAAAAACACACCCATTTCTTTCCCCAGATTCGTGGGGTGAGACAGGGATGCAGCTTGAGCCCCACCCTCTTCAACTTATACATCAACCAATTGGTGAGGGCACTAGATCATTCTGCAGCACCCGGCCTCACCCTACTAGAATTTGAAGTCAAATGTCTAATGTTTGCTGATGATCTGGTGCTTTTGTCCCCAACCAAGGAGGGCCTACAGCAGCACCTAGATATTTTGCACAGATTCTGTCAGACCTGGGCCCTGACAGTAAATCTCAGTAAGACTAAAATAATGGTGTTTCAAAAAGGTCCAGTTGCCAGGAATACAAATGTACAAATTCCATCTTGACACCGTTGCCCTAGAATTCACAAAAAACAATACATTCCTCGGCCTAAACATCAGCGCCACAGGTAACATCCACAAAGCTGTGAACGATCTGAGAGGCAAGAAGGGCCTTCTACGCCATCAAAAGGAACATCAAATTTGACATACCAATTAGGTTCTGACTAAAAATACTTGAATCAGTTATAGAACCGCTCACCAACCAAGAATACAAAAAATGGGACAAACACCTAATTGAGACTCTGCATGCAGAATTATGAAAAAATATCCTCACTGTACAATGTAAAACACCAAATAATGCATGCAGAGCAGAATTAGGCTGATACCCGCTAATTAACAAAATCCAGAAAAGAGCCGTTAAATTCTACAACCACCTAAAAGGAAGCGATTCCCAAACCTTCCATAACAAAGCCATCACCTACAGAGAGATGAACCTGGAGAAGAGTCCCCTAAGCAAGCTGGTCCTGGGTCTTTGTTCCCAAACACACCCCACAGAGCCCCAGGACAGCAACACAATTAGACCCAACCAAATCATGAGAAAACAAAAAGATAATTACTTGACACATTGGAAAGAATTAACTAAACAACTGAGAAAACTAGAATGCTATATTTGGCCCTAAACAGAGAGTACACAGTGGCAGAATACCTGACCACTGTGACTGACCCAAAATTAAGGAAATATTTGACTATGTACAGACTCAGTGAGCATAGCCTTGCTATTGAGAGGCCGCCGTAGGCAGACCTGGCTCTCAAGAGAAGACAGGCTATGTGCACACTGCCCACAAAATCAGGTGGAAACTGAGCTGCACTTCCTAACCTCCTGCCAAATGTATGACCATATTAGAGACACATTTCCCTCAGATTACAAAGACCCACAAAGAATTTGAAAACAAATCCAATTTTGATAAACTCCCATATCTATTGGGTGAAATACCACAGTGTGCTATCACAGCAGCAAGATTTGTGACCTGTTGCCACAAGAAAAGGGCAACCAGTGAAGAACAATCACCATTGTAAATACATCCTATATTTATGTTTATTTATTTTCCCTTTTGTACTTTAATTATTTGCACATCATTACAAAACTGTATATAGACATAATGACATTTGAAATGTTTCTATTCCTTTGGAACTTTTGTGAGTGTAATATTTACTGTTCATTCTTTTGTTGTTTATTTCACTTTTGTTTATCTATTTCACTTGCTTTGGCAATGTAAACATATGTTTCCCATGCCAATAAAGCCCTTTGAATTTAATTAAATTGAGAGAAAGAGAAAGCGAGAGAGTGAGAGAGAGAAAGAGAGAGAGGAGTAGGATCGCCAAATTGGAGGTTGGGGAAGCAGAATAAGACAGACAGATATCAGCAAGGAGATGAAAAGAGAGACATGGGAGTGAGAGAGGGAGAGAATGATATAGACAGAGAGAGGAGAGAGAGATAGGAGAGAAGGGGATCTGGTCTTCGTTAAAACCCCTCTCCCTCTTATCCTGCCATACGAGGCGGGTGGGGTTGGTGAAGGGATGGAAGGGAAGAGTGGGAGAAAAAGCACTCATATTTTTGTAATTGCTTTTTTCAGTGCTGAGAGAAAAGTCCTGCTCTAGTTGAGAGGGAAAAAGCTTTGGGAAAGTTAAACAGGTCTGACAGTGGTATTAATCTTTTTTTTAACAGCAGACAACACTGTACTATAAACACAGGCTTAGACGCCAGGCTTTTGGTCTGTACAGGAGATAGATGCTTGTAGAAAGGCTGCTCACCACGTTTCATATATTCATATACACCAACCAATTCAAGGCTGTATACAGTACATCACCCTGTATCTTAATAGGAAAATCTCAGACCAGAAATCTGGTCGCTTTACATTTAACTGATGCTTTGTTGATAAGGTAAAAACTATGGCTACAGTTTCACACATTATTCATTTGGGTCAAGTTCATGAATGAGGCTTGTTCTCTGAGGCCTTTGTGGTTATATTTACAGCATGTCCTAAACATCAGGAAGACAGAATGAAAGAATGAACATACTCTTTCTCTTGTTCTCTCTCCATGTCTCCACCCCTCCCTCTCTCTACCCAATGTTCTTTGGGTTCTAGTCTCCACTCTTTCAGCCTTACTTGTGGAGACCAGACAACCTTCTATTAAGTATTAAGTATTTTACAAGCATTTCGCTACACCCGCAATAACATCTGCTAAACATGTGTATGTGTCAAATAACATTTGATTTGAAGTGTACGATCTCTGTCTGTTTAGAGTTAAATCTTGGATCTCTCAGTCCTAATCTGAGGTGAATACTGCGACCCAAGGCCATGATCAAAGAGCATACACAACCAAGTGTTAATGACACTCACCATCTTCTATTCCCCACTAACAGTGTTTTTTTCTTCTGTTTTTTCTCCCCCCCCCCTCTCTCTCCTGCTCTCTTTTCCTGAAGGAGGAGGCTGGTTGGTGTAAGGAGGCTGCTCGCTGCTCCAGAAGGAGCTAACTTTGGACACAGAGACATTTTTCCCCCTCGTGTGTTTGTTCTGGCCTGTGAAAACATCTCTGAAGAGAAAGGGAGCTAGGGAGGGAGGGAACGAGGGAGGGAGGGCAGAGGAGGAGAGAGGTGTGAGGCCAGGCGCCCGTGGCCGCCAACATGACTGACAACCAGTTGCTGCCAACGGGCGTCGTTGTCCCCCCCCTTCCTATACCTCATCCCAAGGATTGTGTTACCGCAGATTCCAGGTGGTCCCTGTAAAGGAACTCACGTAAAAGAATAAGCAGAGAAAACATTAAGCAGTTATTAAAAGCTGTGAATGAACAGCTCTAACGCCATGTTACATGGTACAGGCAGGCAGGCAGGCAGGCAGGCAGGCAGGCAGGCAGGCAGGCAGGCAGGCAGGCAGGCAGGCAGGCAGGCAGGCAGGCAGGCAGGCAGGGCTCACAGAGCAGATGAGGGGCAAACGGGACATGGACAGGAAGGAGGAAGGAGTCCAGCGTGTTTTAACTGTCCCCCTGATACATGGACCTGTACAGGCGTGGCTAATTGACCAGGGGTTCTCAAAGTGGGGTCCGAGGTACTGCAGGGGGTCCGCGGCCAGATCTCAAAATATATACAAAATGTTACATAAAACATGTGTTATGAATATTACTAACAACAGATGAAACTAATTTTGGCCAAGGGATCCGTAGAATAAGTTTAGAGGGTACAATACAATACAATGCAATGTAATAATATTAAAGGAGCTATATGTAATATTTTTGCATTGTAATTTCAGACATTGCCCGTAATATATCTACAGTAATAGTGGAATGATAGTGTTTCACAATATTTATTTTTATTTTTATTGGGCACACACAAAATTATAATGAGATTTGCTGGCCCCAGTCAATTTGACAACAAGAGATTTGCTGGCCCCAGTCAATGTGACAACAAGAGATTTGCTGCCCCCAGTCAATGTGACAACAAGAGATTTGCTGCCCCCAGTCAATGTGACAACAAGAGATTTGCTGCCCCCAGTCGATTTGACAACAAGAGATTTGCTGGCCCCAGTCAATGTGACAACAAGAGATTTGCTGCCCCCAGTCGATTTGACAACAAGAGATTTGCTGGCCCCAGTCAATGTGACAACAAGAGATTTGCTGCCCCCAGTCGATTTGACAACAAGAGATTTGCTGGCCCCAGTCGATTTGACAACAAGAGATTTGCTGCCCCCAGTCGATTTGACAACAAGAGATTTGCTGCCCCCAGTCAATGTGACAACAAGAGACGGTCCATCTTTAAGTGACCAATAAGAAGGCTGCACCATTAGAATGCAATTTTGTGTGGGCCACCAATTATACATTTTTTAACTCAATACTTCTTGTATTCCCCTCAATTTTTTTTTTTTTTTACATAAATGCTCTGTAATTTAAAGTTTAGAACTGAAATGTTTTCTCACTGCCTCATGGCAAAATATGTAGAATTGCAGGAAATTAGCTTGAAAACTGCAACATCTTCGCTCCGAAAATGTTGCTAAAAGTTTTCCATCCTAGGGCCCAAGACTTAGTTTGTCTGGACTGCCAAAATCATAGTAAAACTCCTTGTATGTCACTCAAGTTCTGTTCTGATTATGAAGGGGTCCCCAGCCCCCAAAAGTTTGAGAAGCCCTGTCCTAAGCCATCCAACAGCACAGTGTTGACCCCAGGGTGTGTGTATGTGTTGACCCTCAGGGTTCCATGTTTGGATGTTCGCCCATCTAATTACCATAACATTGACAGCAGGACTAAAATGTTCCAGCCCCTGTCTGTCTCTCCTCTATTCCTCATCCCCTCTCTCTTTCCTGACTTTCTCTCCATCTGTTTGTATCTCTGATTCTTTAGCTCACTCTCACCCCTCACTTCCTCTAACTGTCTCACCCCTCCTTCTCTCCATGACATGTCCAGCTGTGGCTGAGCTGATGTCAGGTCTGGTCTGATCAAAGCCACAGCGTAATGTACACAGGGACGGCTGGCCTCTGGGCTGTGGGCTGAAGTGCTGTGGGCTCTGGGTCTGTCTGTGGCTGGCCTACTTGACATATCCAGGCCAGGGCATAAATATTACATACATTAGTGTCCACCATCTAAACCCCACCAGACCAGCATATGCATACAGAAAAACCACTGGGCAAAGACCAAGAACCCCCATCAGTGACCACTAAATACCTACAGGGAGAAAACCAAACCGCAAACCCTATGGGAAAAATGTACATCTTTTCCCTGACCACAAACGCAACAACTAGGAGCCTCAGTCAGTCTTACTCCAACTAAACCAGGTGCTTCTCTACCCAGTCCACTTCCACAACCATGACTGACATTTTGACACATCAATAGAAAATACCAAAACAACTTCAGAGGCCGTCACATGCCACATGCCACCATTAGCTGACCCCATCTCCCTAATGTAGGTCTGCCCTGCCGCCCCTCTGACAGCTAATCAGCTGACAATGACACTAATGACAACCAACAGGGCTCATCCCCGGCCCCTGGCCCCAGTCAAAAGAGGCCCTGTGCTGTGTGATTTAATGAAAGGCCATAATGACTGTGTTTAAACCAAATGAGTCCAGCTTTATCCTGCAATGCCGCCTGGGTCGACCAGCTGATTGTAGCCTATGCACAGAGGCAGGTCTTGGTGCTGTGGACTTCAATCAACATTAACATGCTCTGGTGCGTGGCCAGAGGGGAGAGTTGGCTGAGTATCAGAGAGGGGCTGTGAGGGAGAAAATACACTTCACATCACTCCTGAGAGGTCGTCTAGAGAAAGACAGCACAATATGGGAAGAAAGTTGTGCAGGATATTTCAGCATCACGTAAATAAAAACAAATTGTATGGCAGAAATAAACTCAGCAAAAAAAGAGACGTCCTCTCACTGTCAACTGCGTGTAACTGTGTAAATATTTGTACGAACATAAGATTCAACAACTGAGACATAAACTGAAGTTCCACAGGCATGTGACTAACAGAAATTGAATAATGTGTCCCTGAACAACGGGGGGGGGGGGGGGTCAAAAGTAACAGTCAGTATCTGGTGTGGCCACCAGCTGCATTAAGTACTGCAGTGCATCTCCTCCTCATGGACTGCACCAGATTTGCCAGTTCTTGCTGTGAGATGTTACCCCACTCTTCCACCAAGGCACCTGCAAGTTCCCGGACATTTCTGGGGGGAATGGCCCTAGCCGTCACCCTCCGATCCAACAGGTCCCAGACTTGCTCAATGGGATTGAGATCCGGGCTCTTCGATGGCCATGGCAGAACACTGACATTCCTGTCTTGCAGGAAATCATGCACAGAACGAGCAGTTTGGCTGGTGGCATTGTCAATTCTGGAGGGTCATGTCAGGATGAGCCTGCAGGAAGGGTACCACATGAGGGAGGAGAATGTCTTCCCTGTAATGCACAGCGTTGAGATTGCCTGCAATGAAAACAAGCTCAGTCCGATGATGCTGTGACACACCTCCCCAGACCATGACGGACCCTCCACCTCCAAATTTGATCCCGCTCCAGAGTACAGGCCTCGGGGTAACGCTCATTCCTTCGACGATAAACGCGAATCCGACCATCACCCTGGTGAGACAAAACCGCGACTCGTCAGTGAAGAGCACTCTTTGCCAGTCCTGTCTGGTCCAGCAACGGTGGGTTTGTGCCCATAGACGACGTTGTTGCCGGTGATGTCTGGTGAGGACCTGCCTTACAACAGGCCTACAAGCCCTCAGTCCAGCCTCTCTCGGCCTATTGCGGACAGTCTGAGCACTGATGGAGGAATTGTGCGTTCCTGGTGTAACTCTGGCAGTTGTTGTTGCCATCCTGTACCTGTCCCGCAGGTGTGATGTTCGGATGTACCGATCCTGTGCAGGTGTTGGTACATGTGGTCTGCTACTGCGAGGACAATCAGCTGTCCGTCCTGTCTCCCTGTTGCGCTGTCTTAGGCGTCTCACAGTACGGACATTGCAATTTATTGCCATGGCCACATCTGCAGTCCTCCTGCCTCCTTGCAGCATGCCTAAGGCACGTTCACGCAGATGTGCAGGGACCCTGGGCATCTTTTTTTTGGTGTTTTTCAGAGTCAGTGGAAAGGCCTATTTAGTGTCCTAAGTTTTCATAACTGTGACCTTAATTGCCTACCGTCTGTAAGCTATTAGTGTCTTATCGACCGTTACACAGGTGCATGTTCATTAATTGTCTATGGTTCATTGAACAAGCATGGGACACAGTGTTTAAACCCTTTTCAATGAAGATCTGTTATTTGGATTTTTACAAATTAACTTTGAAAGACAGGGTCCTGAAAAAGGGACGTTTCTTTTTTTGCTGAGTTTAGTTGTGTGAGACCATGTACTGTAAGTGTGTATGCGTGTGTCTCTCTGTGTGTGTGTCTCTCTCTCTGTGTGTGTGTGTGTGTGTGTGTGTGTGTGTGTGTGTGTGTGTGTGTGTGTGTGTGTGTGTGTGTGTGTGTGTGTGTGTGTGTGTGTGTGTGTGTGTGTGTGTGTGTGTGTGTGTGTGTGTGTGTGGTATGTGTAGAAGTGGGGGAAAAGTCTGTGGTTGTGGCTGTGTGAATTTCCCCATCATGCCAACCTGTTTGATGTTCCAATATATCCTGCCTTTTCCATGGAATATGGCTCGCTGCCTTGACATTGTACGTTTGTGTATGTGTGTGGAATATGGCCTGCTGCCTTGACATTGTACGTTTGTGTATGTGTGTGGAATATGGCTCGCTGCCTTGACATTGTACGTTTGTGTATGTGTGTGGAATATGGCTCGCTGCCTTGACATTGTACGTTTGTGTATGTGTGTGGAATATGGCTCGCTGCCTTGACATTGTACGTTTGTGTATGTGTGTGGAATATGGCCTGCTGCCTTGATGTTGTCATTGAGGAAAAATCCCCTTCCTTGGAACCAAAGAGATTGAAGCTCTATAGAAAACAACATGCACATTTCTCCTATACAACTTCAGAGAGCTCTAAAGCAAACATCGACAATTCGATTTACTTGACAAAACAAACTACATTGAACCTATGTATACATGTATGTTTGCCAGTTAATAAACCATCGAGTAAATACACTCTCACGCCATATCCACATCACAGGACAGTCCACAGGAGAACATGTTGAAATGAGGACACAAAGATAGTTCAGAGGGTCCTAACACAGACTAGTGAACCAGGAGGAAAGTACACCATGGAAAGGGAGGATGAGGAGGGAGAGAGGATCAGGAGGAGGAGAGGAGGAGGAGGAGCAGGAGTAGGAGTAGAGATAAGAGGATGAGAGAAAGAGGAGGAGGAGGAGCAGAGAGAAGAGGAGGAGCAGGAGGAGGAGTGGAGAGAAGAGGATGAGAAAGAGGAGGAGGAGAGGAGGAGGAGGAGCAGGAGTAGAGAGAAGAGAATTAGAGAGAGAGGAGGAGGAGGAGAGAGAAGAGGAGGAGCAGGAGGAGGAGTGGAGAGAAGAGAATGAGAAAGAGGAGGAGGAGAGGAGGAGGAGCAGGGGGAGGGAGAGTCCAGTATAGTACAGTAGAATACAGTACAGTACAGTACAGTACAGTACAGTACAGTACAGTACAGTACAGTAGAATACAGTACAGTACAGTACAGTACAGTACAGATGAGATCTGGTGATAAGATGCCTGTTCTCACTCTACTGTACCCTGAGCTGTCTCTACTCCACCTCTCTCTATTTACATTCAATCTATCTGACACAAGAGTCACACCCAGATCACACATCTACTTGAAGCAGCATCATCTTTTGAGGTTTGAGAAGAGTTCACACTAAGGGAACCTGATCTGTCAATGATTCAGAGAACAATCCGCAAGCTTTCCTCTGTCAAGCTCTGAAGTCCATAAGAAGTCCATATAGTATGTGACTGACGTGAAAGCCTTGGCCAGCCATCATGGAAACACTTTTCCTTTCACGACTATTAACTCATCACTTTATTTCACAACCTTTCCCCCCGTTCTTTCACCTTAAGGATTAGCTATCATCTCATTCATGTCTTCAGAGGTTTGTATCTTTCTTCCCCTCTCTATCTGTTAGTAACAGGAGCCAGTGTTGGGTTGTGGTTCGTAAAAAAAATGGATGGACAGAATTGTTTTAACTTACGGATAGGGCCTTCCTGGCATTGGTGTAGGGAGTGGATCTGGAAGAGAAGACAGGGATGATTTAAACAACAGGGGTAACAATTGTTACCAGACGTCTTCTCCATAGCTGCTAGAGCCATTCGGCCTAGCTCTGGCCCCAACCACATGTTACCAGACGTCTTCTCCATAGCTGCTAGAGCCATGCGGCCTAGCTCTGGCCCCAACCACATGTTACCAGACGTCTTCTCCATAGCTGCTAGAGCCATGCGGCCTAGCTCTGGCCCCAACCACATGTTACCAGACGTCTTCTCCATAGCTGCTAGAGCCATACGGCCTAGCTCTGGCCCCAACCACATGTTACCAGACGTCTTCTCCATAGCTGCTAGAGCCATGCGGCCTAGCTCTGGCCCCAACCACATGTTACCAAACGTCTTCTCCATAGCTGCTAGAGCCATACGGCCTAGCTCTGGCCCCAACCACATGTTACCAGACGTCTTCTCCATAGCTGCTAGAGCCATACGGCCTAGCTCTGGCCCCAACCACATGTTACCAGACGTCTTCTCCATAGCTGCTAGAGCCATACGGCCTAGCTCTGGCCCCAACCACATGTTACCAGACGTCTTCTCCATAGCTGCTAGAGCCATGCGGCCTAGCTCTGGCCCCAACCACATGCAGATCTACACTAAGCTCATGCTATCAAAGCAGACAGTCAACTCTGACCTCTCTCCTAACTACTTTGAACATGTGTTGATTAGATAGACCAGACAGACAGCTTTAGATAATCACTGTAAATGCATGAAATTGCTTGGTTTGATTGATGGCATTAATAGCTGCTTCATTGGGGACTTCTAAACACTTCATAACAGTCTCAAAGCCTCGTTCTACTAGTCTTACCAAACTTGACGAAGAGTACTCCTGTGGTGGAGACGGTGCCGTAGCTGTTAGTGGCCACACACTGGAAGTAGCCTGTGTCTGTAGTGTCCAGGTTACGGATGCGGAGGCGGGAGCCGTAGGGTGTTGGTCGGTAGGAGATCCGGCGAGGCTCCTGGACCACGGGGGCGTCGTTCTTCAGCCAGCGCACCGTGGGAGTGGGGTTACCGGACACACGACACAGCAGCTCTGCTGTCTGGCCCAGAGACGTGGTGATGTTGTTCATAGGAGCCTCCAGACGCAAGAAGAGAGCTGGGATGTGAGGGGGTGGGAGGGAGAGAATAAGATATGGACATTTTAATGGGAGCATTTAACGGGAGGGAAAGAGAGGGAGTGAGAGGGGGGAGAAAGAGAAAGGTAGAGGGAAAATTAGATGTGGACATCAGTCTTTAATGGCTCTTGCTTTTTACATAAACCAATACGAAAGTAGGTCTATTAAACGGAGGACAGGGCCAGTCTTCTCTTGGCAATGATTAGAACAAAGATAGACAAAGAGACAGGGAGAGGTAGAGATAATAGAGAGAAACATTTCAAATATATTAATCACAGTAACTACATTGGAATTATTTATGTGAGTGGACATCCAACTCTAGATCAAGACTATATAAATAACATAATGTGGTCTATAGAAATATATTAAAGTACATGCACTGAGTGTACAAAACATTAGGAACACCTGCTCTTTCCATGACATAGACTGACCAGGTGAATTCAGGTGAAAGTTATGATTCCTTATTGATGGCACTTGTTAAATCCACTTCAATCAGTGTAGATGAAGGGGAGGAGACAGGTTAAAGAAGCCTTGAGACAATTGAGACATGGATTGTGTGTATGTGTGCCATTCAGAGGGTGAATGGACAAGACAAAAGACTTAAGTGCCTTTGAGCGGGGCATGGTAGCTGTTTTTAATGCTCACTTTAATAACAGTTTATCTTGTGTATCAAGAATGGTCCACCACCCAAATGACATCCAGCCAACTGGACAACTGTGGGAAGCATTGGAGTCAACATGGGCCAGCATCCCTGTGGAACGCTTTTGACACCTTCTAGAGTCCATGCCCCGACGAATTGAGGCTGTTCTGAAGGCAAAAGGGGAGGGAAGGGGGGATGACGACTCAATGGTAGGAAGGTGTACTTAATGCTTTGTACATTCAGTGTATAAGTCCCATAAAAATAATAGATGAAGATATTCCTTGGGGTCAGAACAGTACAACATATTTATACAGGCATAGAGTATGAGACGTGGGTGTTTATCCAGTAACCTTTACTAAGTACAGTGTACATCCTGAGACAAATCAGATCAACAGAGAACTGTTATGATGTGTAATCATTCAATTTATATGAAAGGATTAGGCAATAAACACATCCACTAATGGAATGACCAGCTGAAAAGATGAGTTATTATTTCTAAAAGTTCTAAGAACTCAATCTGACCGTACTGAGAAGACATCCAAGGCTTTTACCACAACCTTGAGTTCAGTTATCTGGACCCTCCTCAAACAAGGTTTCAACTCTCCCACATCTCTATGGTTTAACCCCCTGAAGCTCCATTCTTTTTCCATCTCTGAATAACACTTCTCATAAATGACTGTAATCTGTGTGTGTGTGTGTGTGTGTGCGTGCGTGCGTGCGTGTGTGTGCGCACGTGTGAGCCAAAGTGTGTGTGTGTGCACAACAAACTCACTCCAACTGCCGGGTTGGAATCCTTCACAAGATATTTTGTGGTTGCCGCTGTGGTCACAAATGATCAGCCGTTTCACCATGTCTATGTGTTCATGTCTATGTGTTCATGTCTGTGTGTTCATGTCTATATGTTCATGTCTGTGTGTTCATGTCTGTGTGTTCATGTCTATGTGTTCATGTCTGTGTGTTCATGTCTATGTGTTCATGTCTGTGTGTTCATGTCTGTGTGTTCATGTCTGTGTCTTCATGTCTGTGTGTTCATGTCTGTGTGTTCATGTCTGTGTCTTCATGTCTGTGTCTTCATGTCTGTGTCTTCATGTCTATGTGTTGCCAGAGGGGTTTTCAGGGGCACTAAAGTCATATAAAACCTTGGAAACTTCCCTCTCCTCTCCAGAAGTTGCCTGGTCTTACTGGTGGGTCAACATGAACAGGACAGTCCTGTCCTACATTCTGCAGCGTGATACACAGCAAAACACTGGACCTGTTTGTGGGTGTTTAGCAAGGTTATTATAGTTTTGTGTTTTTATATTCCTTTTTATTTCTATTCGTTTTTGTTTGTTTTTTAAATTCTGTTTAGTTTCTGTTAGTTTTCAGACCTGATTTGATAGTTTTTATTTAGATTAAGTTGTATAAATATATTTTATTTTCATATTTATATTATTTTGTTTCAGTTTTAGATTTATGGATTTTTATGCAAATATTCTAAAATTAGCATAACTAAATACATGATGAGGTATGGATAAGATCCTTTTGATAATTGGCAACAGTCACCGATCATCATGTCTCCAGCATTCAAATAATACCCTTGATATTTATCAGATATTTGCATGAAGCACATCACTGTGCACTTCACCACCACAAGTTATGAAGTTATTAAATAAATTATGACATTTATCATAACTTATTTAATCTGTCTAAAAACTCTTCATGTCTTTCCATGTCGTGGTGGTACAACGGAACATATCGTCGCGTGACTCCAAGCTTACTTCAACGTGATGGTTATTTTTGTGCATAACATTTGTGCATAAATACATTATCCACCGAAATTGTCGCATAATCTATTTCACAGACCCAAACATTATCCACAATTATACAGCGTATTTTGTTTTGTCGACATTGGGAAATTTTACAGGCAAATTTGCTGTTTCCATCAGGCCTGTCGTGAGTTTTGTTATGCGTCATAATTAATCCGCATGAAATGGTTGGATGGAAAGACTACGAGCCATTTGTGTTCTCCAGTTTTTGGGTGTTTTTTGTGATGCCACTTCTTGCAACTTGGGGCAGTAATACATAAAGTGATGGGTCAGGTTATAGGTTAGGTTTAAATGATTAAGTCAGTCTGAATGTGACTTGGAAAGTGGTGTAGTGGTACCTGGAGAAGTGGGTATACTCTAATGCCTGGTGAAGGAACGGTGCCATGTTTGAGAAATTCTGTTCTATATTAAAAAAAATTCTGGTGTAGTTATCCTTTAATTCAATTGCTGATCGAACAAGAGACCTGGCTAGCGGTGTTTCTGTAGGCTACTGTACAATAGGCCTACAGAGTACATGTGATTGATACAAATCATCTTTATAGCATTGTGTCAGGTAGGCCTACCGTGCAGTCAACATTTCATTGGGAAGGTTTTTTGGGGAAAGCTTTTCGAAATGTTCATTCAAACAGCGCATGATGACTGAATCGCAAAGATTCAACCAAGACTTCAACCAAGACTTCAACCAAGACTTCAACCAAGACTTCAACCAAGACTTCAACCAAGACTTCGAGCCTAACTTTTTCAACATCTGGTTTGCATACCCATTGTTGCCTTAGTTAGCATTTACTGGTAGATATCATCAGTTGAAATGTCTTTCCTACGTAAACTACCCGCTACCGATATCATTCTTCTGTGAGCTGCTCCATGCAACAACAAAGCTGAGAGCTATTGTCAAGTTCCTGACCTGTTTTATGTTATTTTTGTATGTGTTTAGATGGTCAGGGCGTGAGTTGGGGTGGGCATTCTATGTTTTGTGTTTCTATGTTTAGGTCGTTTGTAATTAGCCTTATATGGTTCTCAATCAGGGACAGGTGTTTTACGTTTTCCTCTGATTGAGAACCATATATAGGTTGGCTGTTCACACTGTTTGTTTGTGGGTGATTGTCTTCCGTGTCTGTGTCTGTGCACCACACGGGACTGTTTCGTTTGTTCGTTCGTTTGTGTCGTCTGTACCAGTTCATGCGTTCTTCGTGTTATGTAAGTTCCATGTTCAGGTCTGTCTACATCGGTTTTGTTATTTTGTAAATTCTCAAGTTTGTTTAGTTTTCGTCTTGTTTAAATAAACATTCATGTCGTATCACAACGCTGCGTTTTGGTCAAATCCCTACTCCTCCTCTTCGGACGAAGAGGAGGAGGAAAACCGTTACAGCTATGTGCTCTTTCTGTCTGACAGATGATATTCTGCTGAGACTAGGGGTGTAGCGCACATGTGAATATATTTCACGTGCTTAGCGATTGTGTAGACTACTTTATGTCTGATTTCTCTATTGTACTACATAATTGATAAATCGTATACCTACACTACACTACTTTGATATGCATCAGTAGGGATTAAGAAGTGAGTATACGCAATGCCCACATGGGTTTCCGGCGTCTACCTGCGTATACCCTCCACTACACCAGTGAACTTAGATTTGAAAGGAATAGCGCCGAGACTGGTGCAAAAAATATGGTGGAAGGAAACTCTCTCTCGCCCATGTTCACATTATTCTAATGATTTTTAACTTTAGTAGTGCATGTACGAAGAATCATGTTAGCTACCTAAACGTTCTTTCCACTGTTAGCTAGTGATAGCTAACAGTTAGTGATGCAGTATGCTTGGCCACACAGACTCAGAGAGCCTGTGGGAACTAAACTAGCTCCTCGCCAGGGACTCCCAGTGATGGAACACATTCCTGGCTCTGCTAGATTCCATAACTCAACAGAACAGACACACAACTCCAAAAGAAAAAATATTAATATATGTGTGTGTTTTCATGTGTGTCTGTGTCTATTTGTATAATACAGATATACTGTAGCAATACATCTTGGGCTTCTATGAAGTATGTAGGCCTATATTATTTTGAGTGTGTGAATTTTGAGTGTTCCATGTGTTCTATGTGGTCACATGACAGGAAGTCTCAGTGCCCCAGGGGTGCAGAGCAGAGCTAGCTGATTTCTGTCCAACTACACACCTCAGAAAGCACTTCCTGCTCTGTGCTCTGTGCAGTATTGGCTATAGGCATCAAGGTCAACCTTTTCAACAGGGAAGGAAAACACCAGACCGCTCTCTCTTTCTCGCTCTCCCTCCCTCTCCCTCTCTCCCCATCTCTCATAACAAAATGTATTACAAATTATTTTAATAAATGCTGTAATGCTTATGGCTGCAGCGGTCATGAAATTGTGTCACCAGGTGATTGTCAAGCAAATAACTGACGGTCTCATGGTAATTGACCGTTAAGTAACATAAACACATTTAGCATCTCCTGGCGCATATTGAAGATATTGGAAGAACTGTCCACATTTACTTTTCATCAGCCAACAAGATGAGTAGCTCTAACAAACAGCAAAATGAACTCAGCATTATTGACCGCAGATCAGCAGTTCTAAACGCTGCCAGAGATCCGGAATTCCACATGGTTTGTGCGCGCAGGGTACACTAAATTAGAAGGGTTGCAGCCAAGGGGTGGGGAAAGTCTGTAAAACCCACAGGGAGAGGAGCAAACAGGTATAGAAAACATACACATAGTTGACAAAGCTACAAAAGAGAAAAGTGAGACCATCTGTGAATAACTAGTTAAGATACTCAGGTGAGAGAGTGGAGCCTTCCTCTCTTTCCTTCCTCCAACAACTCCCCAGATCAACTACCCAGATCAACTCCCCAGATCAACTACCCAGATCAACTCCCCAGATCAACTCCCCAGATCAACTACCCAGATCAACTCCCCAGATCAACTACCCAGATCAACTACCCAGATCAACTCCCCAGATCAACTCCCCAGATCAACTCCCCAGATCAACTACCCAGATCAACTCCCCAGATCAACTCCCCAGATCAACTCCCCAGATCAACTCCCCAGATCAACTCCCCAGATCAACTCCCCAGATCAACTACCCAGATCAACTCCCCAGATCAACTACCCAGATCAACTCCCCAGATCAACTACCCAGATCAACTCCCCAGATCAACTACCCAGATCAACTCCCCAGATCAACTCCCCAGATCAACTCCCCAGATCAACTACCCAGATCAACTACCCAGATCAACTACCCAGATCAACTACCCAGATCAACTCCCCAGATCAACTCCCCAGATCAACTACCCAGATCAACTCCCCAGATCAACTTGACAGAACAGTCTTTCTTTCTGCGATGGTCTTAGTTTTGACCGCCACTGACACGACCACCGCTTACAGCTGCCACTGAGAAACCAGGGGAGGCTGAAGTACTAACACTATTTGCTAGTTGCCTAGCAGAGGTGAAGAGCACACCTCCCTGTACTAATTGCTGATTGCCTAGCAGAGGTGAAGAGCACACCTCCCTGTACTAATTGCTGATTGCCTAGCAGAGGAGAAACCACTCCCACTCCAATACAGCCACTGATTACCAAAACAAGTCACATATTGCTCTGCCCCTTGATCCTGGTTGATGTGTCAACAATCATCAGCAAGTTATGATCAGTCAGCAGTTCACACACCAAGTAGGCTACTGGGAAGACAGGCAGCACCTAAGGTAGATGGACCTAGCTAGCAAAAACACAGTACTAGACAACAGATGACGACACAACTTACACACAACACAACTTACACTTATCACTCCTGGAGAAATCAGGAGTCCTCTAGTTATAGAATGAAGCACCCACTACAATTCACATACCGCCCCAATAGATCCACAGATGACACAATCTCTATTGCACTCCACACTGCCCTTTCCCACCTGGACAAGAGGAAAACCTATGTGAGAATAGTGTTCATTGACTACAGCTCAGCGTTCAACACTATTGTATTCTCCAATCTCATTACTAAGCTAAGGACCCTGGGACTGAACACCTCCATCTGCAACTGGATCCTGGACTTCCTGGCGGGCCGCCCCCAGGTGGTAATGGTAGGCAACAATACATCTGCCACGCTGACCCTCAACACGGGGGCCCCTCAGAAGGGTTGGGCAGTATCTAGATTGTCTTATCGTCCTCCTGTCCTTCTCTCATCCCTGGATTTATGGTATTAATGGCTTAATGCACAAATGGTGCGCAAAAAAAAAACATTTTTGATGCCATTCCATTCGCTCCTTTCCAGCCATTATTATGAGCCGTCCTCCCCTCAGCAGCCTCCACTGATCCTGTTCCCTAATCACTTTATTCCTAGTTATATGTACATATCTCCCTCAATTACCTCATACCCCTGCACATCGACTCGGTACTGGCACTCCGTGTATATAGCCAAGTTATCATTACTCATTGTGTATTTATTAGTACTTTAATTCCATGTTTTACTTTTCTATTATTTCTATATTTTCTTTCTCTCTGAATTGCTCGAAAGGGCCTGAAAGTAAGCATTTCACTGTTAGTCTACACCTTGTTTATGAAGAATGTGACAAATAAAATGTTCTTTTATTTGACCTCTCTCTCCATACCCACTGCTCTCTGTAGGAGGCCATGGAAAGGCATTCATGTATATAGCAATGCATGAAATGTGACTTTGAGGGCCACGTTAATGAAAGTACATTGCGCTGAGCCCTGAGTGGTCCCTAGAGGGGAAGGAGGGGCCGCGGACCCTACAGCCGGCTGTGTGTTGGACACACAGATACATACATACACAGAACACTCCAGACAACACACACATTCCTCTCTCCAGGGGCGTAGGTTGTGTATGTATGTACAGTTGAAGTCAGAAGTTTACATATACCTTAGCCAAATACATTTAAACTCAGTTTTTCACAATTCCTGACATTTAATCCTAGTAAAAATCAGTTAGGATCACCACTTTATTGTAAGAATGTGAAATGTCAGAATAATAGTAGAGAGAATGATTTATTTCAACTTTTATTTTTTTCATCACATTCCCAGTGGGTCAGAAGTTTACATACACTCAATTAGTATTTGGTAGCATTGCCTTTAAATTGTTGAACTTGGGTCAAACGTTTTGGGTAGCCTTCCACAAGCTTCCCACAATAAGTTGGGTGAATTTTGGCCCATTCCTCCTGACAGAGCTGCTGTAACTGAGTCAGATTTGTAGGCCTCCTTGCTCACACACACTTTTTCAGTTCTACCCACACATTTTCTATGGGATTGAGGTCAGGGTTTTGTGATGGCCACTCCAATACATTGACTTTGTTGTCCTTAAGCCATTTTGCCACAACTTTGGAAGTATGCTTGGGGTCATTGTCCATTTGGAAGACCCATTTGCGACCAAGCTTTAACTTCCTGACTGATGTCTTGAGATGTTGCTTGAATATATCCACATAATTTTCCTGCCTCATGATGCCATCTATTTTGTGAAGTGCACCAGTCCATCCTGCAGCAAAGCACCCCCACAACATGATGCTGCCACCCCCGTGCTTCACGGTTGGGATAGTGTTCTTCGGCTTGCAAGCCTCCCCCTTTTTCCTCCAAACATAACGATGGTCATTATGGCCAAACAGTTCTATTTTTGTTTCATCAGACCAGAGGACATTTCTTCAAAAAGTACGATCTTTGTCCCCATGTGCAGTTGCAAACCGTAGTCTGGCTTTTTTATGGCAGTTTTGGAGCAATGGCTTCTTCCTTGCTGAGCGGCCTTTCAGGTACTGTCGACATAGGACTCGTTTTACTGTGGATATAGATACTTTTGTCCCTGTTTCCTCCAGCATCTTCACAAGGTCCTTTGTTGTTGTTCTGGGATTGATTTGCAATTTTCGCACCAAAGTACGTTCATCTCTAGGAGACAGAACGCTTCTCGTTCCTGAGCGGTAAGATGGCTGCGTGGTCCCATGGTGTTTATACTTACGTAATATTGTTTGTACAGATGAATGTAGTACCTTCAGGCATTTGGGAATTGCTCCCAAGGATGAACCAGACATGTGGAGGTCTACAATGTTTTTTCTGAGGTCTTGGCTGATTTCTTTTGATTTTCCCATGATGTCAAGCAAAGAGGCACTGAGTTTGAAGGTAGGCCTTGAAATACATCCACAGGTACACCTCCAATTGACTCAAATTATGTCAATTAGCCTATCAGAAGCTTCTAAAGCCATGACATAATCTTCTGGAATTTTCCAAGCTGTTTAAAGGCACAGTCAACTTAGTGTATGTAAACTTCTGACCCACTGGAATTTTGATACAGTGAATTATAAGTGAAATAATCTGTCTGTAAACAATTGTTGGAAAATTTACTTGTGTCATGCTCAAAGTAGATGTCCTAACCAACTTGCCAAAACTATAGTTTTTTAACAAGAAATTTGTGGAGTGGTTGAAAACAAGTTTTAATGACTCCAACCTAAGTGTATGTAAACTTCCGACTTCAACTGTATGTAAGGTTGTGTATGTGTGCGTGTGTGTCAGGGTCAGATTCTTCTAGGGCTGAGTGATATGATCAAAATATCATATCACAATTCTTTTATCATTTCTGACGGTATTGCATGTTTCTGAATAATAACAATTCTAAATGTGTTTTATGAGTAATGCATGACCCTGAAGATGTTATACTTTTTATACAAAACTGACAGTGAAGTAGTCCAATTTGTAGAACTTTTCATTTAATTTAGCACTGTATATAATATATTTATAAAATATAGTTAAAGACGGTATTGTAAAAATCCATACCAGTATAACGGTAATTTCACACTTTATCGTCCAGTTCCAGATCATCATTCTACGATAACCAGCACTAACTGTAATCTTGTTCATCAGTTTGATATTTTAAAGGTAAAAATGTAAAAGGTCAATTTAATGGAATTTAGTAAAATAAATAATCACTTGATACTTGACATTATGTAAACCACGATATTTTCCTGTAATGAACAACAGAACTTGATCAGCCATGCATAAACCATTAAGAGGAGCAATATTTTATTTAATGTGCTGGAGTGAATAGAGGGATTTGAAAAAACATTTCTTCTTTCTCAATAATGTACATGAATCAACCTCTTTTTATGGACTGAATAATAGTGAACGTTAACACCACAGTGAAATGTTTCAGTACACTTAACAGGTCATTATTATGGACTGATAGTAGTGTTTATAAACAGGAGGGCCGTACTGACCGATAGTAGTGTTTATAAACAGGAGGGCCGTACTGACCGATAGTAGTGTTTATAAACAGGAGGGCCGTACTGACTGATAGTAGTGTTTATAAACAGAAGGGCCGTACTGACCGACAGTAGTGTTTATAAACAGGAGGGCCGTACTGACCGATAGTAGTGTTTATAAACAGGAGGGCCGTACTGACCGATAGTAGTGTTTATAAACAGGAGGGCCGTAGTGACCGATAGTAGTGTTTATAAACAGGAGGGCCGTACTGACCGATAGTAGTGTTTATAAACAGGAGGGCCATACTGACCGATAGTAGTGTTTATAACCAGGAGGGCCGTACTGACCGATAGTAGTGTTTATAAACAGGAGGGCCGTACTGACCGATAGTAGTGTTTATAAACAGGAGGGCCATACTGACCGATAGTAGTGTTTATAACCAGGAGGGCCGTACTGACCGATAGTAGTGTTTATAAACAGGAGGGCCGTACTGACCGATAGTAGTGTTTATAAACAGGAGGGCCGTACTGACCGATAGTAGTGTTTATAAACAGGAGGGCCGTACTGACCGATAGTAGTGTTTATAAACAGGAGGGCCGTACTGACCGATAGTAGTGTTTATAAACAGGAGGGCCGTACTGACCGATAGTAGTGTTTATAAACAGGAGGGCCGTACTGACCGATAGTAGTGTTTATAAACAGGAGGGCCGTACTGACCGATAGTAGTGTTTATAAACAGGAGGGCCGTACTGACCGATAGTAGTGTTTATAAACAGGAGGGCCGTACTGACCGATAGTAGTGTTTATAAACAGGAGGGCCGTACTGACCGATAGTAGTGTTTATAAACAGGAGGGCCGTACTGACCGATAGTAGTGTTTATAAACAGGAGGGCCGTACTGACCGATAGTAGTGTTTATAAACAGGAGGGCCGTACTGACCGATAGTAGTGTTTATAAACAGGAGGGCCGTACTGACCGATAGTAGTGTTTATAAACAGGAGGGCCGTACTGACCGATAGTAGTGTTTATAAACAGGAGGGCCGTACTGACCGATAGTAGTGTTTATAAACAGGAGGGCCGTAGTGACCGATAGTAGTGTTTATAAACAGGAGGGCCGTACTGACCGATAGTAGTGTTTATAAACAGGAGGGCCGTACTGACCGATAGTAGTGTTTATAAACAGGAGGGCCGTAGTGACCGATAGTAGTGTTTATAAACAGGAGGGCCGTACTGACCGATAGTAGTGTTTATAAACAGGAGGGCCGTACTGACCGATAGTAGTGTTTATAAACAGGAGGGCCGTAGTGACCGATAGTAGTGTTTATAAACAGGAGGGCCGTACTGACCGATAGTAGTGTTTATAAACAGGAGGGCCGTACTGACCGATAGTAGTGTTTATGAACAGGAGGGCCGTACTGACCGATAGTAGTGTTTATAAACAGGAGGGCCGTACTGACCGATAGTAGTGTTTATAAACAGGAGGGCCGTACTGACAGTAATAATCAGGAGTGTTGTACTGACAGTAATAATCAGGAGGGTTGTAATGACAGTAATAATCAGGAGGGTTGTAATGACAGTAATAATCAGGAGTGTTGTAATGACAGTAATAATCAGGAGGGTTGTACTGACAGTAATAATCAGGAGGGTTGTAATGACAGTAATAATCAGGAGGGTTGTAATGACAGTAATAATCAGGAGTGTTGTACTGACAGTAATAATCAGGAGGGTTGTAATGACAGTAATAATCAGGAGGGTTGTAATGACAGTAATAATCAGGAGGGTTGTACTGACAGTAATAATCAGGAGTGTTGTAATGACAGTAATAATCAGGAGGGTTGTACTGACAGTAATAATCAGGAGGGTTGTAATGACAGTAATAATCAGGAGGGTTGTAATGACAGTAATAATCAGGAGGGTTGTAATGACAGTAATAATCAGGAGTGTTGTAATGACAGTAATAATCAGGAGGGTTGTACTGACAGTAATAATCAGGAGTGTTGTAATGACAGTAATAATCAGGAGGGTTGTACTGACAGTAATAATCAGGAGGGTTGTAATGACAGTAATAATCAGGAGGGTTGTAATGACAGTAATAATCAGGAGTGTTGTACTGACAGTAATAATCAGGAGGGTTGTACTGACAGTAATAATCAGGAGTGTTGTAATGACAGTAATAATCAGGAGTGTTGTACTGACAGTAATAATCAGGAGTGTTGTAATGACAGTAATAATCAGGAGGGTTGTAATGACAGTAATAATCAGGAGGGTTGTAATGACAGTAATAATCAGGAGGGTTGTAATGACAGTAATAATCAGGAGGGTTGTACTGACAGTAATAATCAGGAGGGTTGTAATGACAGTAATAATCAGGAGGGTTGTACTGACAGTAATAATCAGGAGGGTTGTACTGACAGTAATAATCAGGAGTGTTGTACTGACAGTAATAATCAGGAGGGTTGTACTGACAGTAATAATCAGGAGTGTTGTAATGACATACAGTATGTCAGAGAGACATAAAACCTTGCTTATTAACTTTCTAACCTGCATTGGGTAGAGGGGATGGGAGCTATGAATCACCTCTGACTTAACAAGCGGCCTGAGGAGGCCAATAGGGGCCACTGGCCACATGGTCCTCAGCTGCCAGGCTGAAACACACACATGTGGAATGGACCAGAGTGTGTCTACAGACCTATGATCAGCCGAGGACAGAAAGTGGTGTGATCATATGAGCTGGTTGATGAAAAGAGAGAAAGTCTACATCTCCATTATCCACCCTTCTCTCAAAGTGTACACTTGCACACTCCCCATCTTGGATTTAACAATTGTGGAAACTCCCTCCAGCTAAAGCTTACACCAATGATGGGGAGTGTGCAAGTGCACACTTTGAGAGAAGTTTGGAGAATCAGGACACAGCCTCAGTTGCCCTAAAAAGCCTCAATGTGTGCCATACTGTCACTGTGATATAGCTTCATTGTCTGCCATATGGTCACTGAGATATAGCCTCACTGTCTGCCATACGGTCACTGAGATATAGCTTCACTGTCTGCCATACGGTCACTGAGATATAGCTTCACTGTCTGCCATACGGTCACTGAGATATAGCTTCACTGTCTGCCATACGGTCACTGAGATATAGCTTCACTGTCTGCCATACGGTCACTGAGATATAGCTTCACTGTCTGCCATACGGTCACTGAGATATATCCTCACTGTCTGCCATACGGTCACTGAGATATAGCTACACTGTCTGCCATACGGTCACTGAGATATAGCTTCACTGTCTGCCATACGGTCACTGAGATATAGCCTCACTGTCTGCCATATGGTCACTGAGATATAGCCTCACTGTCTGCCATATGGTCACTGAGATGTATCCTCACTGTCTGCCATACGGTCACTGAGATATAGCTTCACTGTCTGCCATACGGTCACTGAGATGTATCCTCACTGTCTGCCATACGGTCACTGAGATATAGCTTCACTGTCTGCCATGGGGTCACTGAGATATAGCTTCACTGTCTGCCATAGGGTCACTGAGATATAGCTTCACTGTCTGCCATAGGGTCACTGAGATATAGCTTCACTGTCTGCCATACGGTCACTGAGATTTAGCCTCACTTTCTGCCATACGGTCACTGAGATATAGCTTCACTGTCTGCCATAGGGTCACTGAGATATATCCTCACTGTCTGCCATATGGTCACTGAGATGTAGCCTCACTGTCCGCACAAAGTGAGGACTATGTAGAAAAGGTTTGTCGAGATCGGTGTGGAAGAACTTAACTGGCCTGCACAGAGCCCTGACCTCAACCCCATCGAAAACCTTTGGGATGAATTGGCATGCCGACTGTGAACCAGGCCTAATTACACAACATCAGTGCCCGACCTCACTAATGCTCTAGTGGGTGAATGGAAGAAAGTCCCCCCAGCAATGTTCCAACATCTAGTGGGAAGCCTTCCCAGCAAAGTGGAGGCTGTTATAGCAGCAAAGGGGGGGACCAACTCCATATTAATACCCATGATTTTGGAATGAGATGTTTAACGAGCAGGTGTCCACATACTTTTGGTCACGTAGTTTATATTTTTGAATTCCCATAAAACTGTTTCAAAAAGGCATAAAAGAAACGACCAATGTCAGTGGAGGGCCAGTAGGAGGCACATTCCCTCTGGTCTAAAAAATGATTGGGGACATTGCCCTGTGATAGGTGCCGTCTTTCGGGTGGGACTTTAAACGGGTGTCCTGACTCTCTGTGGTTACTAAAGATCCCATGGCACTTATTGTAAGAGTAGGGGTGTTAACCCTTGTGTCCTGGATAAATTCCCAATCTGGCTCTCAAGCCATCATGGCCACCTAATCACCCCCAGCTTCCAATTGGCACATTGATCACCCCTCCTCTCCCCTGTCACTATTCCCCAGGTCGTTGCTGTAAATGAGAATGTGTTCTCTGTCAACTTACCTGGGAGGGAGGGAGGGAGGGAGGGAGGGAGGGAGGGAGGGAGGGAGGGAGGGAGGGAGGGAGGGAGGGAGGGAGAGAGAGAGAAGGAGAGAGAGAGAGAGAGAGAGAGAGAGAGAGAGAGAGAGAGAGAGAGAGACACCTCACTTGCTTTGGCAATGTTAACATATGTTTCCCATGCCAATAAAGCCCCTTGAATTGAATTGAGGGAGAGAGGGAGAGACCTCACTTGCTTTGGCAATGTTAACATATGTTTCCCATGCTAATAAAGTCCATTGAATTGAGAGAGACGGAGAGAGGGAGATGGAGAGAGAGAGATGGGGAGAGAGAGAAAGAGATGGATGGAGAGAGAGAGAGAGAGATGGAGAATATGACGACAACATGTGCTTTATAGCTCAAAATAATCTATTTACAAAACAGTGAACAAATACTTCACACTGTTTATGATAGAGGGGTTTGGATTGTTTCTCCATGCATGTTTTTAACTGCCTCTGAGAGTTGCAGTGCTCCGTATGGCTACCTCCAGCCATTTACTGTAGCATTCTGAGAGAAGTCTGTTGGAAATCACAAAAACACAAGTCACTGACTGCACAAACAGACGGTTTGTCTGACCTGACCTGTACAGCAGAGAAAGAGTCTGCATTAATTTGATCCCAACACAGTTTAACAATTCATAACTCTCATAGCGGACTAAATAAATATAACATGAGACTATAGCTCTAGCATTTAAGTTTCCCTACTACTTGTGACCAGCCAAAACTACATGGCTGCGATGCTAGGCTAACCGTGGCTAGTCCGGTGTCTATGTGCCAGGGCTATGCTATGTGAAGTGGTACCTCGTCTGCCAGTGACGTGTGACTCATATCTGAACACGTCTGATAGGATGAGCACTCCACCACTCACAGACTCTCCTCTTCAGAGGTCAAGATCTTTCACAGTCAGGCACCATATAGAGAGCTGTCTAAGCACACACTCCTGAGATGACAGTTGTGTGTGAGTGTGTGTGTGTAAACCTGTCTGTCTGTCTGTAAACTCACTCCTTCCCATCAGGCAAAATGTTTGGGACCATGACAGAGGTCGCAAAATGTCACATCCCAGTATACCACACTCTGATTGGCTGAAGAGGCTGAGGGGAAAATTACTTTTGGAATGGCCTGTCTGCACACTCCCCTGACTGCCTTAATTATAGATAATAGAGCTGGAAAAGAGGAGAGAGGAGGAAAGCGATGTCCTGCCAATGTTTGTACAACAAGCCCATTCTTCCCCTAATTGTCTTGTGTGGAGTGTTGTAGTGATTGGCAACCCAATCCCTCTGAAACCAAAACCCAGCCTGGCTCATGACGTTTCTTTAATATCACCAGATTGCTAAATTGTTCCCATCATCACCCCTCTCTTTATTACTGTGGCGTTGTTTGGACCCGTGTCTGAGAGGGGGGAAAACACACACACACACACACACACACACACACACACACACACACACACACACACACACACACACACACACACACACACACACACACACACACACACACACACACACACACACACACACACACACACACACGTACACTCACACACACACGTACACTCACACAGACACCGTCACATGTCAAACCCACCCAAATCCCCCTGCTTCAACAGCATCCTATCTCTCTGTGTGCTACTGTTAGTGAGTCATTGGTTAATACAGTCTAATACTGCCATAGAAATTCTGCTGGCCTGGCCCGCACAGCAGTAGACAGACTAGAAACCTGACCTGGAGCACAGCTAACATAACATGGGAGTGATGCTGAGCTGCCTGGCCCTGCTCTCCACTGTAGCAAAGGTGAAGCTCTGAATCCATATTATAAGCAAAAGAGCTGCTAAGAGTCTGTGTGTGTGTGTGTGTGTGTGTGTGTGTGTGTGTGTGTGTGTGTGTGTGTGTGTGTGTGTGTGTGTGTGTGTGTGTGTGTGTGTGTGTGTGTGTGTGTGTGTGTGTGTGTGTGTGTGTGTGTGTGTAAGCTATGATTGAAACTTATACAATCAAGATCAGCCAAACACATTAGAAGCACACTAAGTTTACAATCTCTTTGTACTCTCACTATAATATTCCATGTTATAAACTGGGTGGTTCGAGCACTGAATGCTGATTGGCTGACAGCCATGGTATATCAGACTGTATACCACAAATATGACAAAACATGTATTTTTACTGCTCTAATTATGTTGGTAACCAGTTTATAATAGCAATAAGGCACCTCTGGGGTTCGTGGTATATGGCCAATATACCATGGCTAACGGCTGTATCCAGGCACTCAGCGTTGCGTATCTGTCTTCCTCACCACACCAGTGCCATACTGTACTGTACAGTCTATTGCCTGCCAACTCCGCCTCACTACAAGGTGTGGAAAACCCAGTGACATATATAAATATATACACTGAGTGTACAAAACATTAAGAACACCTTCCTAATATTTAGTTGCCCTCAGAAGAGCCTTGTCGGGGCATGGACTCTACAAGGTGTCGAAAGCATTCCACAGGGATGCTGGCCCATGTTGACTCCAAAGTGTTTCCCACAGTTGTGTCAAGTTGTCTTTTGAGTGGTGGACCATTCTTGACACACACAGGAAACTGTTGAGCGTGAAAAACCCAGCAGCGTTGCAGTTCTTGACACAAACCGGTGCCCCTGATACCTACTACCATGCCCCGTTCAAAGGAACTTCAATCTTTTGTCTTGCCAATTCACCCTCTGAATGACACACATACACAATCCATGTCTCAATTATCTCAAGGTTAAAAATCCTTCTTTATTCTGTCTCCTCCCCTTCATATACACTGATTTGATTGGATTTAACAGGTGACATCAATAAGGGATCATAGCTTTCACCTGGATTCACCTGGTCAGTCTATGTCATGGAAAGAGCAGGTGTTCCTAATGTTGTTTGGTACACTCAGTCTATTGGAAAACCCCAGGATGTAAACTCAGGTTTATGTAGCTGTAAACTAATGTCAGACAGCCACAATATGAATCTATTTCACAATGATGACATTCTTCCAGTGGAGCATGCAGAGAGACCCGGCTGCTTTCATAGGACCTGAATGCTGTGTGCTCGACGAATCAAAACCAACCCTGCCTCTAGACACAACACTGGCCAATCAGCATCCTTCCATCAGATAACAGAGACATACAGTATGTTAGCTAGCTAGTCACTGTGTTGTAGGCTAAAAATAGTGGAGTGGAGGGATGCTGATATACAAACAGTACATGACTCCTTCTGCCGTGGCATGAATACAATCTTAGCCTGTGTTGAAGGAATAGTGGAGTGGAACAGCTGATAGACATAAACAAACAACACAGGACTCCAGTGTTGTTGGTCCTGGGCCAGAGTGCATGGAGTACAACATTGACATAACTGGCCAAATAATCAGCATCACAGCTATCGCCGTAACAAGTCCACCCATTGGTTGGTCTTATCGTCATCAAAGTAACAAGTCCACCCAGTGGTTGGTCTTATCGTCGTCACAGTAACAATTCCACCCATTGGTTGGTCTTATCGTCATCACAGTAACAAATCCACCCATTGGTTGGTCTTATCGTCATCACAGTAACAAGTCCACCCAGTGGTTGGTCTGTCTGTCTGTCTGTCTGTCTGTCTGTCTGTCTGTCTGTCTGTCTGTCTGTCTGTCTGTCTGTCTGTCTGTCTGTCTGTCTGTCTGTCTGTCTGTCTGTCTGTCTGTCTGTCTGTCTGTCTGTCTGTCTGTCTGTCTGTCTGTCTGTCTGTCTGTCTGTCTGTCTGTGTACACCACTGTGTGTGTGTGTGTGTGTGTCATAGTTTTTTGTGTGTACTTCATTTTGTGTTTGTGTGTACACCATTGTGTGTTTGTGTGTACATAATTGTGTGTTTGTGTGTACACCATTGTGTGTTTGTGTGTACATCATTCTGTGTTTGTGTGTA
Organism: Salvelinus namaycush; assembly: GCF_016432855.1. Classification (NCBI taxonomy): domain Eukaryota; kingdom Metazoa; phylum Chordata; class Actinopteri; order Salmoniformes; family Salmonidae; genus Salvelinus; species Salvelinus namaycush. The sequence goes on from NW_024061296.1 coordinate 57,079, forward strand.
CATAATTGTGTGTATGTGTGTACATCATTGTGTTTGTGTGTACATCATTGTGTGTTTGTGTGTACATCATTCTGTGTTTGTGTGTACATCATTCTGTGTTTGTGTGTACATAATTGTGTGTATGTGTGTACATAATTGTGTTTGTGTGTACATCATTGTGTGTTTGTGTGTACATCATTCTGTGTTTGCTGTCTGTTAGACATGTTATCTCTCACCTGAGCTGTTCCAAGTGGAGGGGGCCACAACACTGGGGTTGTGGGGGAAATCAGACCCTGTAGACAGAAGACAGAGACATCACTCTTACTGGGTTGTGCCACCATCAAGACATACACATTGACAGGGAGAAAAGTGGGGTTTTACATTTCAGAAGAAAATATAAAATGAGTAATGACAGTTCATCCATGAGTAATAATAATAATGACGATGATGTTATTACTGAAGACCAGAGGGCAGTAGTATCAGACAGGTAACATCATGGAGTTATTAATACCTGACCACAGCAGCTCTCCTCTCTGGCTGCATCCTAAATGGAACTATTTTCCCTACATAGTGCACTACTTTTGACCAGAGCCCTTTTCAAAAGTAGTGCGCTACTGTGTATAAGGAATAGGGTGCCATTTGTGATGCAGCCTATGTTTCATAACCAGAGATGAGACAGGCAGAAGGAACTATTCACATCTGTCCAATCTAATATCTCTGCACATGACACAGTTGGAGGCTGGAGCTGTGTAGGGTTAGAAACTATTATAATGAGTCTCCCTCTGACCGACTGGTGAGACTCTGTCAACAAATTCACAACCTGTATCTCTCTGATTCTCTCTGTCCAAGTTCTTCTCTCTCTCTCATTTTCTCCTTCTCTCTGTGAAGTAGCTAGTTCCGATGCACAGCCATGCCTGAGTGAGTGTGTTTAATGGGGCAGGCTCCCACAGTCTCTCTGCAGGTTGCTGTGCTTGTTTAACATTATGCATGGACAGAGTGCTGACAGACAAAGAGACAGAGACAGACAGACAGACATGGGCCTTCTCTGTCACAGACTTAGGCTCTACTGTAAGTAGCCTTACTGGAGCCACCCCCACCCCTGCTCACCGGAACCTTTCAAACTGACCCAAAGTGTTGTGACAGTGAGAGGGGCGTGGCAGTGCGAGGGTCATGGCAGTGAGAGGGCCATGGCAGTGAGAGGGGCGTGGCAGTGAGAGGGTCATGGCAGTGAGAGGGCCATGGCAGTGAGAGGGCCGTGGCAGTGAGAGGGTCATGGCAGTGAGAGGGCCGTGGCAGTAAGAGGGCCATGGCAGTGAGAGGGTCATGGCAGTGAGAGGGCCATGGCAGTGAGAGGGCTGTGGCAGTAAGAGGGCCATGGCAGTGAGAGGGCCATGGGAGTAAGAGGGCTATGGCAGTAAGAGGGCTATGGCAGTAAGAGGGCCGTGGCAGTGAGAGAGCCATGGCAGTAAGAGGGCCGTGGCAGTAAGAGGGCCATGGCAGTGAGAGGGCCATGGCAGTGAGAGGGCCATGGCAGTGAGAGGGCCATGGCAGTAAGAGGGCCATGGCAGTGAGAGGGCCGTGGGAGTAAGAGGGCCGTGGCAGTAAGAGGGCCGTGGCAGTGAGGGCCATGGCAGTAAGAGCGCCATGGCAGTGAGAGGGGCGTAGCAGAGAGTGAGGCAGTAGACTAGAGGACCTGTGAGATCTGTGTTGGAACGGACTGGGAGGTGTTAATTGAGTGATAATGTGCGGCTCAACACGTGGCGTGTTGGGAGGGAATAACGAGCGTGGTGCAGCTCAGCGTAGTCTCAGGAATCTAGCCTGGGTTAATGAGGCTGCATGGTGTAGGCCAGCTGCACCTGTCACTGTGGCAGCCAGACAGGCAGGCTGATGAGGCTCTGCTCTTATATTAACATGGCTGTAAACAACATGCTGGTATTATAATCAAGTGTATTTCAGAACATAACAATTAGTGTTGGTTGAATTTTTTGGCACACTGATTCATACTTGTGGGTGATGTTGATGATGACACTGCTGAATGTGGCTGTGGAACTCTAGAGAGGGTTCTATTTCCTCTAGGTTGTGGAACTCTAGGGAGGGTTCTATTTCCTCTAGGTTGTGGAACTCTAGAGAGGGTTCTATTTCCTCTAGGTTGTGGAACTCTAGAGAGGGTTCTATTTCCTCTAGGTTGTGGAACTCTAGAGAGGGTTCTATTTCCTCTAGGTTGTGGAACTCTAGGGAGGGTTCTATTTCCTCTAGGTTGTGGAACTCTAGAGAGGGTTCTATTTCCTCTAGGTTGTGGAACTCTAGAGAGGGTTCTATTTCCTCTAGGTTGTGGAACTCTAGGGAGGGTTCTATTTCCTCTAGGCTGTGGAACTCTAGAGAGGGTTCTATTTCCTCTAGGCTGTGGAACTCTAGGGAGGGTTCTATTTCCTCTAGGCTGTGGAACTCTAGAGAGGGTTATATTTCCTCTAGGCTGTGGAACTCTAGAGAGGGTTCTATTTCCTCTAGGTTGTGGAACTCTAGGGAGGGTTCTATTTCCTCTAGGCTGTGGAACTCTAGAGAGGGTTCTATTTCCTCTAGGCTGTGGAACTCTAGGGAGGGTTCTATTTCCTCTAGGCTGTGGAACTCTAGAGAGGGTTCTATTTCCTCTAGGCTGTGGAACTCTAGAGAGGGTTCTATTTCCTCTAGGTTGTGGAACTCTAGGGAGGGTTCTATTTCCTCTAGGCTGTGGAACTCTAGGCTAGGGAGGGTTCTATTTACTCTAGGCTGTGGAACTCTAGGGAGGGTTCTATTTACTCTAGGCTGTGGAACTCTAGGGAGGGTTCTATTTACTCTAGGCTGTGGAACTCTAGGGAGGGTTCTATTTACTCTAGGCTGTGGAACTCTAGGGAGGGTTATATTTCCTAGCTGTGGCTGAGACCTCAATCTAATGAAACTACAAACAGTCTCATGAGCTATAACGTAGCCTAGTTTTTACGATGTAATGATAGTACGACAAACACAGGAGGTGGAAATGGGAGAGAGGAGAGAGGAGAGAAGAAAGAAGAGGGAAAAAGGGAAATAGGAGAGAGGAGAGAGAAGCGTGACGGCCCACTGGCTCTCCTAACACAATGAAGCCAGTGAAGTGGAGCCAGGTGAGGACCCTACAGAGGAAGTGGAGCCAGGTGAGGACCCTACAGAGGAAGTGGAGCCAGGTAAAGACCCTACAGAGGAAGTGGAGCCAGGTGAGGACCCTATAGAGGAAGTGGCTAGTTGAGGACCCTACAGAGGAAGTAGAGCCAGGTGAGGACCCTACAAATGAAGTGGAGCCAGTTGAGGACCCTATAGAGGAATTGGAGCCAGTTGAGGACCCTACAGAGGAAGTGGAGTCAGGTGAGGACCTTACAGAGGAAGTGGAGTCAGATGAGGACCTTACAGAGGAAGTGGAGCCAGGGGAGTACCCTACAGAGGACGTGGATCCATGTGAGGACCCTACAGAGGAAGTGGATCCATGTGAGGACCCTACAGAGGAAGTGGAGCCAGGTGAGGACCCTGCAGATGAAGTGGACATGGAGAGAGGAGAAGAAAGGAGATAAGATGGAAGAAAGAGGAGAGGGGGGCTAGTTAGGTGTACTATAGAGGGTTCTGTTTCAGGAACTATCCCGTTCGTTCAGTTGGTCCCGGGGAATATCAACACAGATGAGAGGCCCTGTTTTCCCTCCTCACATCTGCAAGCTAACCCAACCCGAACCCCGTCATTACACAATCAAGGAATATCTGGGAAATTGCAGGGTAATTTGGAGATTAGCATTCTAATGTTTCCCAGCAACAAAGGGTTGGTTTTATTAGAGCCATTTGTTAATGAAGGCCTAAAAATAGGGCCTGGTTAGAGCTGGTCACAGTGGCTGGTCCTGGGTCTGCAGAGATGAAACAGAAAAGAATGTCCGGACAGGAAATAAAGGAAACAGCTGACTCTGGTTCTGTGGTTCTGTTGTTACTGCAGGGTTGGCATTGTGGAGCAGGAGCTACGTACACATACGCGCACGACCCAGACATGAATATATGACGCACACACAAACATGGCGCACACACTCAAACATGTATGCACGCACATAGAAGCATACGCACACATACAGTACACACACACATACAGTACACACACGCAAGCACACACACACGCACGCACGCACGCACACACACACTTCTGGAATCAGATTGATTAAATTAGGGAAACGATAAGGACAAGTTAATAGAGGCGCATTCCTTTTTTTCTCAGTGGATTTGATGTGTGAGAGAAGAAGAAACAATGATAATACTGTGAATACTGTAATTGTAGCACATTTGGATTTGGATGATGTGAGAGATATGAGAGATATGTTAGTTAGGCTTCCTCTTGGACTCTGCAGCAGTGATCTCTCTTCAAACAGGCTACCACCTCACATCAGAGCATCGCGTCATCCAGATCTCTCACACTGTATTCACTGAGCTTGGTGTCTGATCCCTGCAGCTGTATTTACATAATGATAATAAAATCACAAAGCGACTTGAGCTTATTCTATAAAAATATTTTCTTCAGATTTTACGCAGCTCAACTGTGAAAGCACCACATGTGATGTGGTAACAAGTGGAACAGACTCTGGCCAGACAGAGAGCCGGTTGAGGGCTGAATAGAGGAATACAGTCAAATCTGAAATGTTCCATTTCATATTACCGTAGGATTTGGGTCTCATCCCACCGGGCAAAAACTGCTGGAAACAACGTTGTTTCCACATCATTTAACCTCTTGGAACTATAGGGGGTGCTGTTCCGCATTAGCATATTTGGGTCTCCAAATTAAACTGCCTCGTGCTAAATTCTTGATCGTACAATATGCATATTATTGTTATTATTGGATAGAAAACACTTTATAGTTTCTATAGCCGTTGGAATTTTGTCTCTGAGTGGTACAGAACAATATCTACAGCACTTTTCATGACAGGGGTCAGATTTCAGAAATTTTTACCCCTGATCTGGAGTCTGTTTTTAAGGCGACAGTGAATGCTATGAAGAAACCGACACTGCCTACGTCTTCCTCTGGGTGTCTGTACGTCATCACGTTTTGAATGGAATCGATTGCACAATCCCAGCCCATATAAAACCACAAAACGTGGGAGTACACTCTCTTTTGTTCGCGCGTCACAAGCGGGATGGACATCGGACTTGCCTCATTCCAAATCGTTGTTTAACCAGTAATATTTCTCTGGTCATGTTTTTACTCGTTATAGTTGTTAAAAACATCATAATGTAGTTAATTTGAACCGTTTTATAGCAATTTATATCCGTTTAGTGCGATTCTGAGGAATTTCTTTGTCGTGCACTTTTTAGCTTTGGGAACGTTTCGGGGGTCTCGGTCGTTGGTAGTGGACATTTCGAAGGACAGAGGACATCTATCGACCAAAAGAAATTTATAACATAGAAAGGATACATTGCCCAAGAATCTGATGGAAGAACAGCTCAAAGTAAGCAATATTTAATATGATAAATCGTTGTTCTGTCGAAATATTTTAAACGCATATTTCGCCATTTTGTTTGGTATAGCTTCACTTGGCGAACCCTGTATTGAAAAGTAAGGATAATTTTAAAAATGTAAGTCAGCGGTTGCATTAAGAACTAATTTGTCTTTCGATTCCTGTCAACTCTGTATTTTTTAGTCAAGTATATGATTAGCTTTCGATTAAACTAGATCACTCTGAAAGCTGACGTCCCTCATTTTGATGCTTGAGTTGTGACTATTTCCATTGTATAACCACGGTTTTGTATGGCTAAATATGCACATTTTCGAACAAACTGTATATGTATGTTGTAAAATGATGTTACAGGAGTGTCATCGGAAGAATTCTGAGAAGGTTAGTGAAAAAATTAATATATTTTGGCGATGATAACGTTATAGCTCCCTTTGCCTTGAATTCATGCTCTACTAACGTTTGCACATGTGGTATGCTAACTTATCGATTTATTGTGTTTTCGCTGAAAAACGCTTAGAAAATCTGAAATATGGTCTGAAATCACAAGAACTGTGTCTTTCCATTGCTATGCTTTGTCTATTTTTATGAAATGTTTTATGATGAGTAAATTGGTCATACACGTTGCTCTATCTAGTAATTCTAGTCGATTTGTGATGGTCGGTGCAATTGTAAACTGTGATTTCTACCTGAAATATGCACTTTTTTCTAACAACACCTATCCTATACCATAAATATGTTATCAGACTGTCATCTGATGAGTTTTTTTCTTGGTTTGTGGCTATCAATATCTTAGTTTAGCCGAATTGGTGATAGCTAGTGGTGGAGAGAGAAAATGGTGGACAAAGAAAGATGGTGTATTTTGCTAACGTGGTTAGCTAATAGATTTACATATTGTGTCTTCCCTGTAAAACATTTTAAAAAACAGAAATGATGGGTTTATTCACAAGATCTGTATCTTTCATCTGGTGTCTTGGACTTGTGATTTAATGATATTTAGATGCTACTATTTACTTGTGAAGCTATGCTAGCGATGCTAATCAGTGTGGGGGGGGTGGGGGGTGATCCCGGATACGGGGTTGAGAGGCGGTAAAAGTTAAATCCAAAAAGTCTATGTCATGACGTTGAATCAATGTGGGGAGACTGATTGGATTTGCAAGAAGTCATCAACATAAGTGCATTTCGGGGTGTTTTAACCTAAATCCAATGACATGGTGAAATGATTTGTAGATTTCACGTTGAATTCACGTTAATTGACAACTCAACCAAATGGAAATCAAAACTTGATGTTGAACTGAAGTCTGTGGGATGTCCTTTATGCAGTGTGTGTATGTGTAAGTGTGTGTGTGTGCGTGCGTGTGTGTGCGTGAATGTGTGTGGTTGATGAATCAGCTCTCCTACATTATCATTAAGGGATCCTAGATTTCCCTTCCCTCATATTTGCTGAAGAACGTAACTATTAGATTGAGGGGTATCCCATAATAGCCAAGAATAATAACAAACCAACATCTTAACTGGCTATCAGTTTTTCAAATTAGAAGTTGGGGAGGATCTGTATTGTTGATCCGGTGTTATATTGGAATATTCCATATTTCCCCTCTCCGTATTTTCTCTCTGCGCTAGCATGGTTCCCTGCAGGAGAGTCTAAACGCTTCTCTGGAACACTAGTCATGGAGGGGTGTGTGACATGTTTGGAGGGGTGTGTGACATGTTTGGAGGGGTGTGTGGCATGTTTTCAGGGGTGTGTGACATGTTTGGAAGGGTGTGTGACATGTTTGGAGGGGGTGTGACATGTTTTCAGGGGTGTGAGACATGTTTGGAGGGGTGTGCGGCATGTTTGGAGGGCTGTGAGACATGTTTGGAGGGGTGTGAGACATGTTTGGAGGGGTGTGAGATGTTTTCAGGGGTGTGTGACATGTTTGGAGGGCTGTGAGACATGTTTGGAGGGGTGTGAGACATGTTTTCAGGGGTGTGTGACATGTTTTCAGGGGTGTGTGACATGTTTGGAGGGCTGTGTGACATGTTTGGAGGGGTGTGAGATGTTTTCAGGGGTGTGTGACATGTTTTCAGGGGTGTGTGACATGTTTGGAGGGCTGTGTGACATGTTTGGAGGGGTGTGAGACATGTTTGGAGGGGTGTGCGGCATGTTTGGAGGGCTGTGAGACATGTTTGGAGGGCTGTGAGACATGTTTGGAGGGGTGTGAGACATGTTTTCAGGGGTGTGTGACATGTTTTCAGGGGTGTGTGACATGTTTGGAGGGCTGTGTGACATGTTTGGAGGGGTGTGAGACATGTTTTCAGGGGTGTGTGACATGTTTTCAGGGGTGTGTGACATGTTTGGAGGGGTGTGTGACATGTTTGGAGGGCTGTGTGACATGTTTGGAGGGCTGTGTGACATGTTTGGAGGGCTGTGTGACATGTTTGGAGGGGTGTGCGACATGTTTGGAGGGGTGTGTGACATGTTTGGAGGGCTGTGAGACATGTTTGGAGGGCTGTGTGACATGTTTGGAGGGCTGTGTGACATGTATGGAGGGGTGTGCAACATGTTTGGAGGGGTGTGTGACATGTTTGGAGGTGTGTGTGTGACATGTTTTCAGGGGTGTGTGACATGTTTGGAGGGGTGTGAGACATGTTTGGAGGGGTGTGTGACATGTTTGGAGGTGTGTGAGACATGTTTGGAGGGCTGTGAGACATGTTTGGAGGTGTGTGACATGTTTGGAGGGGTGTGTGACATGTTTGGAGGGGTGTGTGACATGTTTGGAGGGGTGTGTGACATGTTTGGAGGGGTGTGTGACATGTTTGGAGGGCTGTGAGACATGTTTGGAGGGCTGTGAGGCATGTTTGGAGGTGTGTGACATGTTTGGAGGGGTGTGCGACATGTTTGGAGGGGTGTGTGACATGTTTGGAGGGGTGTGTGACATGTTTGGAGGGGTGTGAGACATGTTTGGAGGGGTGTGAGACATGTTTGGAGGGTTGTGAGACATGTTTGGAGGTGTGTGACATGTTCGGAGGGGTGTGCGACATGTTTTCAGGGGTGTGTGACATGTTTGGAGGGGTGTGTGACATGTTTGGAGGGCTGTGAGACATGTTTGGAGGGTTGTGAGACATGTTTGGAGGGGTGTGTGACATGTTTGGAGGGCTGTGAGACATGTTTGGAGGGGTGTGTGACATGTTTGGAGGGGTGTGCGACATGTTTGGAGGGGTGTGTGACATGTTTGGAGGGGTGTGCGACATGTTTGGAGGGGTGTGAGACATGTTTGGAGGGGTGTGAGACATGTTTGGAGGGGTGTGTGACATGTTTGGAGGGGTGTGTGACATGTTTGGAGGGGTGTGAGACATGTTTGGAGGGGTGTGAGACATGTTTGGAGGGGTGTGTGACATGTTTGGAGGGGTGTGAGACATGTTTGGAGGGGTGTGAGACATGTTTGGAGGGCAGTGAGACATGTTTGGAGGGCTGTGTGACATGTTTGGAGGGGTGTGTGACATGTTTTCAGGGGTGTGTGACATGTTTGGAGGGGTGTGAGATGTTTGGAGGGGTGTGTGACATGTTTGGAGTGGTGTGAGACATGTTTGGAGGGGTGTGAGACATGTTTGGAGGGGTGTGAGACATGTTTTCAGGGGTGTGTGACATGTTTGGAGGGGTGTGAGACACGTTTGGAGGGGTGTGTGACATGTTTGGAGGGCAGTGAGACATGTTTGGAGGGGTGTGAGACATGTTTGGAGGGGTGTGAGACATGTTTGCAGGGGTGTGTGACATGTTTGGAGGGCTGTGAGACATGTTTGGAGGGCTGTGTGACATGTTTTCAGGGGTGTGTGACATGTTTTCAGGGGTGTGTGACATGTTCGGAGGGGTGTGTGACATGTTCGGAGGGGTGTGTGACATGTTTGGAGGGGTGTGAGACATGTTTGGAGGGGTGTGAGACATGTTTGGAGGGGTGTGAGACATGTTTTCAGGGGTGTGTGACATGTTTGGAGGGCTGTGAGACATGTTTGGAGGGGTGTGAGACATGTTTTCAGGGGTGTGTGACATGTTTGGATGGGTGTGCGAGATGTTTGGAGGGGTGTGAGACATGTTTGGAGGGGTGTGTGACATGTTTGGAGGGCTGTGAGACATGTTTGGAGGGGTGTGTGACATGTTTGGAGGGGTGTGAGACATGTTTGGAGGGGTGTGTGACATGTTTGGAGGGGTGTGTGACATATTTGGAGGGGTGTGTGACATGTTTGGAGGGGTGTGTGACATGTTTGGAGGGGTGTGTGACATGTTTAGAGGGCTGTTTGACATGTTTGGAGGGGTGTGTGACATGTTTAGAGGACTGTTTGACTGTGCATATGTCCAGACTGCAGCCATGTAGCCTACAGCTCCTCAGACTCAGTCTCAGTCTTAAAACCTTTTGTCAATAGGGGGAGCAGTTAGCATTTTTTATTTCTGGGTGTCGCCAAATTAAACTGCCTCGTGCTCAATTCTTGCTCGTACAATATGCATATTATTAATTCTATTGGATAGAAAACACTCTCTAGTTTCATAAACCGTTGGAATTATGTCTGTGGGTGACCCAGAACTCTTTCTACAGCGAAATCCATGACAGGTACTGCGATGGTCTGAGAGCGAAGCTCTGGTTTCAGATCAGTTTTAAAAGTCTGTGTGTATCCTATGGAACGACATGAACTGCACCCGCCTTCCCCTGGATGTCAGTAACCAATGAGAAGTGGAATGGGCTTGCTGCGTAGCTCTCAGAGGTTATAAAAGGCCAAGGAGTGAGAGTAGCCTTCCTTTCGACGCTGAACATTGCGCAGAGAGGGACCTCAGGATGCCATTTTCAAACGCTCAATTATCAACGTTAGATGTATCCGTCTGTAATTTAATTAGACATAGGTGTTAGAAGCATCATAACGAAGCTATTTTAAACCGAGTTATATCAGATTATGCGAGTATATTGCTATTTTTCGGAATTTCCTCAGTATTGCGCCTTGAGGATTTGGACACGTTGGGGCAAAATAGCTATTGTTAGCTACTGTTAGCTGCTATATCAGAAGTTGAATGCAACGTTTTACAACCAAGCAACGATTCTTTTGGACAAAGAACCACCATGCCAAGATTCTGATGGAAGCTCGTCGAAAAGTAAGAAATATTTAAGATGATAAATCGTTGTTCTGTAGAAAAATGTTAAACGCACGTTCCGCCATCTTGTTTGCTATAGCTTCGCTTGGCGAACCCTGTATTGCACAGTAAGGATAATTTTAGAAATGTAAATCAGCGATTGCATAAAGAACTAATTTGTCTTTCGATTCCTGTCAACCCTGTATTTTTTAGTCAAGTATATGATTAGCTATTGATTAAACTAGATCACTCTGAAAGATGGCGACCGACATTTTCAGGCATGTTTTGCTACTATTTTCATTGTATAACCACGGTTTTTTATGGCTAAATATGCACATTTTCGAACAAACTCTATATGTATGTTGTAATATGATGTTACAGGAGTGTCATCTGAAGAATTCTGAGAAGGTTAGTGAAAAAATTAATATATTTTGGCGATGATTACGTTATCGCTCTCTTTGGCTAGAATCAATGCTCTGGTAACGTTTGCATATGTGGTATGCTGATATAACGATTTATTGTGTTTTCGCCGTAAAACACTTAGAAAATCTGAAATGTTGTCTGAATTCACAAGATCTGTGTCTTTCCATTGCTATGTGCTGTGTATTTTTAAGAAATGTTTTATGATGAGTAAATTGGTAATACAAGTTGCTCTCTGTAGTAATTCTAGTCGCTTTGGTGAGATTTGTGATGGTGGCTGCAATGGCAAACTATGATTTATACCTGAAATATGCACATTTTTCTAACAAAACCTATCCTATACCATAAATATGTTATCAGACTGTCATCTGATGAGGTTTTTTCTTGGTTAGTGGCTATCAATATCTTAGTTTAGCCGAATTGGTGATAGCTACTGGTGTTGAGAAAAAATGGTGGACAAAGAAAAAGGGTGTCTTTTGCTAACATGGTTAGCTAATAGATTTACATATTTTGTCTTCCCTGTAAAACATTTTAAAAATCTGAAATGGTGACTTTATTCACAAGATCTGTATCTTTCATTTGGTGTCTTGGACTTGTGATTTAATGATATTTAGATGCTACTATTTAAATGTGACGCTATGCTAGTGATGCTAATCAGTGTGGGGGGGTGGGGGGTGATCCCGGATCCGGGTTTCTGAGGCAGTAAAAGTTAATGAATTTTTAGAGGAATTAAGCTTGTTTGTGAGTCAGATACAAGTGGAAATGATGATCCTCTTGGCCAGACGAGCGTGTTTGGAGAGATTAAAAACTTTTCATGAAGGAGAGACAAAGAGAGGAGAGGAAATGAGAGGAGAGGAGGAACACTCAGGGCTAATGACGATGCTCGTAAACTCTGTGTGTTGTGAGATGGGCTCTGGTCCCACTTGGCTCAGGTTGGTCTTGGAGGGAGCTCTGCTCCACTGTCACTGTCCGGAATAACTGCTACTCTGGACAGACCAGACCCCGGGCATCACAGGAGAGGAGAAACATGGCGCTGTCGCCGTTATGATGGAACGTTGTGATGGAATGTGAGAAGATGGATGAGATGAGGATGGAGGAAGTGGATGTGGTGGGTAAGGACTGAGTAGTGTGTGTGTGTGTGTGCGCGTGTGCGCGTGTGTGCATATGGTGTTAGTGTGTGTGTTTGTTGAGGAGTACTTGCAGTGTAGTTGGCTGGTCAACTCAAGCATTGAAAGGGGAACAGCCCAGTGACACAGTATTCACTTGAATGCACCACAGGCAGCAAAACACAGGAACTAACTTAACCCCATGTCACATCTCAGGAAGCCCTGCGGTAACCCAATAACACTATAGAGGAGAGAGAGAGAGAGAGAGAGAGAGAGAGAGAGAGAGAGAGAGAGAGAGAGAGAGAGAGAGAGAGAGAGAGAGAGAGAGAGAGAGAGAGAGAGAGAGAGAGAGAGAGAGAGAGAGAGAGAGAGAGAGAGAGAGAGAGAGAGAGAGAGAGAGAGAGAGAGAGAGAGAGAGAGAGAGAGAGAGAGAGAGAGAGAGAGAGAGAGAGAGAAGGCTGTGCAGGTCAGTGAACCAGGTAAGGAGGAGAGTCACAAAACAATACACAGCAGGGAAAGGAAGAAAAAGCTCCTGTTGCCCTAGAAAGACAAAAGCAGCCTAAACACACTAACTGACTGTACATGACAAGCAGTGCTGAGACGTTGCATAAAACAGAAAGTCTCTCTGTTTAAAACACAAAGTGACATTTGTGGCCCGTTTGATGGCCGTTTCCAGTGATTGTGAAGAATGTTCAAAACCTTACAACCTTAAAAATCCCTTCTGTCAGAGTGGCTCTGTCAAACCCATATTAGGGGGTTGGATCCCAGTACCAGCTGGTTCTGATGGTCGGTCACATGCACACACATACACACACACACACGCACACACGCACACGCACACAGTCTGATGTGAATTAGTTCAGACAACCATAGCAGGCCAACGGGAGGTCATTAGCATAGTGTGTTAGCATTTCATCCATCCCCACAAACCACATGAGAGGAGAGCGCTGTTTACATTACAGTCTGGTACCATGTTCAGACAACCCTGTTTTTCCAGACGGGTAGTGTGTCACAGAGAGACGTGTATCGTGTCATAGATGCGGGGTTGCCTTACGGTTTAATGACTGCTGGGCTTAAGGCGTTGCCATACCCCCTGGACTCAGATTACGACAGATTTAGGGGCGACTAGTCCGGAACCGGGCATACCACCTACTGTAGAGCTTGATTTCTCCTTGACAAGACAACACAGGAGTGTGTGTATTAATAGGTGTGTTTGTGTGTCTGTCTGTCTGTCTGTCTGTCTGTCTGTCTGTCTGTCTGTCTGTCTGTCTGTCTGTCTGTCTGTCTGTCTGTCTGTCTGTCTGTCTGTCTGTCTGTCTGTCTGTCTGTCTGTCTGTCTGTCTGTCTGTCGGTCTGTCTGTCGGTCTGTGTGTCTGTGTCACTGTCTGTCTGTCTGTGTCACTCTGTCGGTCGGTCGGTTGGTCGGTCGGTCGGTCGGTCGGTCGGTCGATCGGTCGGTCGGTCGGTCTGTCTGTCTGTCTGTCTGTCTGTGTCACTGCATGCATACAACACACGCACCACTGATAGACAATATCCCATTGGATCATATTGAGAATTCCCCAATTCCTCCCTGCTGATCTATCCCATGGGCAGATGTGAATCTTGGAAGCCCAGGATAAAGGGACTGGATTTAAACATCATGTAGATTTAGACATCGTGATGACCTGGGACTGGGATCTATTCCAAACCATTCCATATGCTGATCGGAATTTCCACTGAGATTTGAATCTCTGCCTTTGTCTGTAAATCCGTTGATGACTGGAGCATGTTGTTCTTCAGAGGAACAGTCAGCCTCTAGTAGCTTGGAGATATTATAGAGTTTGGAGCTTTGATTACAACGCCACTATTCCCAGGTTTGAGCAAGATGATGTGTAATTGGAGGAGAAATGTTCCATTATTATTACACACACTCCATCTGACCTGTCTTTCATCAGTGTGTCTTCCTGACGCACACACACACACACACGCACGCACACGCACACACACGCATGCACGCAGGCACACACACACACACGCACACACACACACACACGCATGCACGCAGAAACAAACACACACCTGTCAGCAGGCCCAACCCCTAACACGCCAGTATGCTTAATTTAAACTGGTCTGACGACCAGCTGCAGGGAGAGAGACAGACAGACCTCATCCCTCCCTATACTGACAGACAGACCCCATCCCTCCATATACTGACAGACAGACCTCCTCCCTTCCCTATACTGACAGACAGCTGCAGGGAGAGAGACAGACATACCTCATCCCTCCCTATACTGACATACAGCTGCAGGGAGAGAGACAGACATACCTCATCCCTCCCTATACTGATAGATAGACCCCATCCCTCCATATACTGACCGACAGACCTCATTCCCTCCTTATACTGACAGACAGACCTCATCCCCTCCCTATACTGACGGCATGCTGCAGAAAGAAAGAGAACAATTAGGTACATTTTCCATGGGAAGTTAAGCCAGAGAATTTGGGGAATTTTGCTTAAATTCATCAAAAAAGTTAGCTTATAACAGTGAACCTTTTTGTGGGATATACATAAGGCAATTCTATATACATAAGGCAATTCTAGGTCTTGTGGTATATTTGGTTAAACTATCCCCAATTCAATGGAATTGCAGCCCTCTGCATACACAGTGCATTCTTGCACACAAATGAGATGCTATTGAGCCCACACTACTACACTGTCTGAGCCAAGGACTACATGCTTTCTGGCAAGTTTTGATTACAATACTGGGTGGGGTGAATATATTTTATATGACATACACGATTTTTTGTTAACTAGTAAATAGTAGCCTACTGCAAAGTGTGTTTAAATACTTTCTAACTTGTTAACAATTTATGCTAGTTAGTTTTTCCTACCATGTGGGTTTTAGCTTGCTTGAGCCTGCTAACTGAGGACTGTTAATTCACCTGTTTCCATACATGTTTCATTTTAAAACATGTATCTTACAACGGAGTTGTTTAATCTAACTGCTTATCTATTTATCTGTGCATGGAATTGTATTCGTTTTTATTAACTAATTTTTTTCTAATCTTTACAGGAAAATGCCACGGGCATTATCTGCTGTGTGAAGATATTTCACTGCAGCTAATGTAGAAGGAAAATCTGTGTACATTTGAAAATGTGCCAAGTCATATGTGAAGAATGCAACAAAGATGCAGAATCATCTGGACAAGTGCATAATGATCCCTCAGCGCTCACAACAAGCAACCTCTGACAAAAGACCCTCTACTTCTATTTGAGGTGAAAATGATGAATCAGTGTCACGATCGTCTTGATGAGGAAGAGTGGACCAAGGCGCAGCGTGATAACAATACATACTTCTTTATTGACGAGAAGACGAAAACGAAACGAACACTATACAAACTAAACAAAACAACAAACAGACGACCGTGAAGCTATTCAAACAATAAGTGCAGACACTGGCAACTTACACATAGACATAGACAATTACCCACAACAGCCTAATGCCTATGGCTGCCTTAAATATGGCTCCCAATCAGAGACAATGATAGACAGCTGTCTCTGATTGAGAACCATTCAGGCAACCATAGACATACCTAGACACCTACACTAAACACAACCCCATAAACTCTACAAAACCCCCTATACAATACAACCACCCAAGACGAGACAAATGCACACAAACATCCCCCCTGTCACACCCTGACCTAAACAAAATATTACAGAAAACAAAGATAACTAAGGCCAGGGCGTGACAGTACACCCCCCCCAAAGGTGCGGACTCCGGCCGCAAAACCTGACACAGAAGGGGAGGGTCCGGGTGGGCCTTCCTACGGCGGCGGCTCGGGTGCGGGACGTGGCCCCCACTCCACCATAGTTAATACCCGCTTTGGTGGCTCTGGCAGATCCTGGCTGACTGGCAGCTCTGGCAGATCCTGGCTGACTGGCGGCTCTGGCAGATCCTGGCTGACTGGCGGCTCTGGCAGATCCTGGCTGACTGGCGGCTCTGGCAGATCCTGGCTGACTGGCGGCTCTGGCAGATCCTGGCTGGCTGACGGCTCTGGCTGGTCATGGCTGGCTGACGGCTCTGGCTGGTCATGGCTGGCTGACGGCTCTGGCTGGTCATGGCTGGCTGGCGGCTCTGGCTGCTCCTGGCTGGCGGGCGGCTCTGGCTGCTCCTGGCTGGCGGGCGGCTCTGGCTGCTCCTGGCTGGCGGGCGGCTCTGGCTGCTCCTGGCTGGCGGGCGGCTCTGGCTGCTCCTGGCTGGCGGGCGGCTCTGGCTGCTCCTGGCTGGCTGCTCCTGGCTGGCGGGCGGCTCTGGCTGCTCCTGGCAGGCGGGCGGCTCTGGCTGCTCCTGGCTGGCGGGCGGCTCTGGCTGCTCCTGGCTGGCGGGCGGCTCTGGCTGCTCCTGTCTGGCGGACGGCTCTGGCTGCTACTGTCTGGCGGACGGCTCTGGCTGCTCCTGACTGGCGGGCGGCTCTAGCGGCTCAGGACAGACGGGCGGCTCTAGCGGCTCAGGACAGACGGGCGGCTTTGAAGGCTCAGGACAGACGGGCAGTTCAGGCGGCTCTGGGCAGACGGGCAGCGCAGGCGGCGCTTGGCAGATGGGCAGCTCCGACGGCGTTGGGCAGGCGGGCAGTGCAGGCGACGATGGGCAGACGGACAGCGCAGACGGCTCTGGGCAGGCAGGCAGCTCAGATAGCGCTGGGCAGACGGTAGTCTCTGGCCGGCTGAGGCGCACAGTAGGCCTGGTGCGTGGTACCGGAACTGGAGGTACCGGGCTAAGGACACGCACCTCAAGGCTAGTGCGGGGAGCAGCAACAGGACGCACAGGACTCTGGAGACGCACAGGAGGCTTGGTGCGTGGTGCCAGAACTGGTGGTACCGGGCTGGAGACACGCACCATAGGGCGAGTGCGTGGAGGAGGAACAGGGCTCTGGAGACACACTGGAAGCCTGGTGCGTGGTGTTGGCACTGGTGGTACTGGGCTGGGGCGGGGAGGTGGCGCCGGATATACCGGACCGTGCAGGCGTACTGGCTCCCTTGAGCACTGAGCCTGCCCAACCTTACCTGGTTGAATGCTCCCCGTAGCCCGACCAGTGCGGGGAGGTGGAATAACCCGTACTGGGCTGTGTTGGCGAACCGGGGACACCATGCGTAAGGCTGGTGCCATGTATGCCGGCCCGAGGAGACGCACTGGAGACCAGACGCGTTGAGCCGGCTTCATGGCACCTGGCTCAATGCCCAATCTAGCCCTGCCAGTGCGGGGAGGTGGAATAACCCGCATTCGGGGCTATGCACACGTACAGGAGATACCATGCGCTCTACCGCATAACACGGTGTCTGCCCGTACTCTCGCACTCCACGATAAGCATAGGGAGTTGGCGCAGGTCTCCTACCTGACTTCGCCACACTCCGTTGTAGCCCCCCCCCCAAGAAATGTTTGGGTTTGACTCGCGGGCTTCCAGCCTTGCTTCCGTGCTGCCTCCTCATATCGCGTCCTCTCGGCTTTAGCTGCCTCCAGCTCTTCACGAGGGAGGTGATATTCTCCCGGTTGTGCCCAAGGTCCCTTACCATCCAGTATCTCCTCCCAAGTCCAAGAATCCTGTATGCGCTGCTCCTGCTGCTGCTTATCACGCTGCTTGGTCCTGGTATGGTGGGTAATTCTGTCACGATCGTCTTGATGAGGAAGAGTGGACCAAGGCGCAGCGTGATAACAATACATACTTCTTTATTGACGAGAAGACGAAAACGAAACGAACACTATACAAACTAAACAAAACAACAAACAGACGACCGTGAAGCTATTCAAACAATAAGTGCAGACACTGGCAACTTACACATAGACATAGACAATTACCCACAACAGCCTAATGCCTATGGCTGCCTTAAATATGGCTCGCAATCAGAGACAATGATAGACAGCTGTCTCTGATTGAGAACCATTCAGGCAACCATAGACATACCTAGACACCTACACTAAACACAACCCCATAAACTCTACAAAACCCCCTATACAATACAACCACCCAAGACGAGACAAATACACACAAACATCCCCCCTGTCACACCCTGACCTAACCAAAATATTACAGAAAACAAAGATAACTAAGGCCAGGGCGTGACAATCAGACACCTTATCGATAGCAGCAGCTCATGGTCCTCCTGGAATCAGAAGTTTTTTTGATACAATGGAGGAACGTAGTCAGAGAAATGCTGATGAATGTCTTGCTCGAGCTGTGTATGCAGCTGGTTCACCTCTGATGCTCACAGGCAATGTGTTTTGGAAGAGATTTCTGAATGTTTTTCACTCAGCATACACCCCTCCAACCAGACATCCTTTATCTACCCATTTGCTGGAAGCAGAGTTCAACAGAGTTCAAGTGAAGGTCAAGCAGATCATACAGAAAGCAGACTGTATTGAAATCATCTCTGATGGGTGGTTGAATGTTCATGGGCAAGGAATAATTAACTACATCATCTCCACCCCTCAACCAGTATTCTACAAGAGCACAGACACAAGGGACAACAGACACCCCAGTCTCTACATTGCAGATGAGCTGAAGGCAGTCATCAATGACATTGGACCACAGAAGGTATTTGCACTGGTGACAGACAATGCTGCGAACATGAAGGCTGCTTGGTCTAAAGTGGAGGAGTCCTACCCTCACATCACACCCATTGGCTGTGCTGCTCATGCATTGAATCTGCTCCTCAAGGACATCATGGCACTGAAAACAATGGATACACTCTACAAGAGAGCCAAGGAAATGGTTAGGTATGTGAAGGGTCATCAAGTTATAGCAGCAATCTACCTCACCAAGCAAAGTGAGAAGAATAAGAGCACCACATTGAAGCTGCCCAGCAACACCCTTTTGGGTGGTGTTGTCATCATGTTTGACAGTCTCCTGGAGGGGAAGGAGTCTCTCCAAAAAATGGCCATATCACAGTCTGCTGATATGGATAGCCCCATCAAGAGAATCTTCCTGGATTATGTATTTTGGGAGAGTGGTAAGCAGCCTGAAACTCCTGAAACCTATAGCAGTAGTCATTGCATGGCTTGAGGGAGACAATGCCATCCTGTCTGATGTTCAGACTCCGTACTGCCCTGCCCACTTCACTGTTGCTCCAAGCAGAGGAAACTGCAGTTTGGAAATACATCAAAAAGCGTGAAGACTCCTGTCTGAAGCCCATACACGCCGCAGCATACATGTTGGACCCCAAGTATGCTGGCAAGAGCGTCCTGTCTGGTGCAGAGATCAACAAGGCCTATGGTGTCATCACTACCGTGTCTCGCCACCTAGGCGTGAGTGCAGTGAGGGCAATGTTCTTGGCAGTCTGGCAAAGTACACTTCTAAGCAAGGGCTTTGGGATGGAGATGCAATATGGCAGTCGTGCCAACATATCTCATCAGCCACCTGGTGGAAGGGACTTTGTGGATCTGAGGCTCTTTCCCCTGTTGCCTCCATCATCCTCCAAATCCCACCAACATCAGCCGCCTCAGAGCGCAACTGGTCCTTGTTTGGGAACACACACCAAAGCACGCAACAGGCTGACCAATACAAAGGTCAGTGACAGTGAAAGTGACAGTGAAGATGAGGCCTCAGAGTCTGATGATCAAGAGGTGGACATTGAGGAGGTCCAGGGAGAAGACATGGAAGCCTGAGAGGAAGACAACCAAAGCTTTAGTTTCTAGACTATCCTTTTACAGATGTATGTTGAAAAAGTTCTTGGGAGATGAGGTGGATCATTGGGGATCATTCAATATTCCCTTTCTTTTGTTGTTCAGTGAAATCATCCCATGTGAAGAGGCAACTCATTTAATTAAAGTTCAATTCGTAACTAAATCGTTTTTTATTAATCTTTTTATGTCTACTTATGATAAGGTAAAATGTTTATGTTTCTGTCTCCATATGATGGTAAATATATCCAATGCAAAAAACATCTACATTTAAATGGTATTAATATTAATTTGCATATATTCCCGTTAATTCCCATATATTCCTGTTAATTCCCACGGAAAGTTTCCACCTCTGAATTTTCCCTAAAATGTGCAACCCTAGTTACAGCAGAGACAATCAATCCCCTCCAGGATCAAAATCCATGTTGCCTAAATTGCTTTGTGTGTCAAAAAACAAAAGTTTTTTTTATAGCGCCCCTTATGTATACTTCCGGTAATACCATATACTCCGGTATGGTACAGAAACGGTATGACGGTATGAACATCTGAATACCACCCAACCCTTAAATACAGTATATATCAACACAGTATTTCATATACATTATCTATTAGATTAAAATGGTATATATCAAATGATGAAAACATATTTCAAGGATCTGTTGATAGTTTATAACTGTCTCC
>NW_024061296.1:80000-90000 GCF_016432855.1 Salvelinus namaycush
ATTGATAACCAGTTGTTCAGAGACACAAAGACTACTCCATGGTTATTTTAAAAATTACAAAGTTCTCATAGACGAGGGAAATAAACACAATTCAAGCCCGGTTACTGATTGTAACAATACAATAAAAAATATAGCTTTTCTATAAATCTTCACATATAACTAATTGAACACACAAGCACTAATTCAACATAGTGAAGATAAAAACTAAGTAAACAGAAGGCACAGTATGTGTGGATGGTATGGTTTGTGTTTATTTATTTTTTTATTTGTTATGTTTGGAAAGTTGAGTGAGTGAGTAATGAAATGGTTGCATATCCCAGAGCCAATGTATTGTTGTGAGCCGGGTATGAGAGGGCTTTCAATGTTGTTCAGATGATGGATATACTTTTATAATGAATTATACGTCATATTTATTTATTGTCCTATCATGGAGAACTACATTTTTTTATTTATTTTTTTATAAATTATATCTAATTATTTATTATCCTATTTTAATGGTACGGTCCATGGCACTATACCCTAGACACCCACCTGAATGACCCAGATACTAAGGAGAAGTCCCTAACTGTTTTATGTGCCCGCTGTAAGCGGTCTGTATGCAGCTAAAATGAGGTCAGAGACCAAGAGCAGCACTGCCCCCTCAAGATTCTGAGCCTGCTTGGCAGGGTTGGTCCTGCAAAGCCAAAGCCCCATAAAGGGAGAGCATAATATACAAGGAAATTCTCAAAGCTGCTAATGAGAACCTTGACGACCTTGTACCTAGCCGGTGGGGATTCCGGTGGGGTGCCCCCACCCAGGCAGTGGCAGTGCTGGCAACACTAGCTGCAGTAACCCATGGGGAGGGGGTCACACTCGGACATTCAGAGAGGGGGTATATTATTGTGGCCCTGGCGGCACAAAATCAAAGTCGGACTGCATGGAGATGCGTGGGGACATGGTCATGACGGGTGGCCGTATTGTGGGTGTTTCAGGAATAAGGTGTACATTTGACCTCCATTATCTAGGATATGACAATGGTAAATAAATCTCTCAATTTTTGCTAATTTTTTGTGCGGTCTTGCAGGCCTTCTCATGCAGCTGCAACTGCAAGTGCATTTGTAAATCATGACCCATCTTGAGTTGGGCTCTGGGATGGTGCAATTGTTGAGAAAGTGAGCTTATGGTTGTGTGGGGGTAAGGGCTGAGTGTGTGTGGGTGTATGTGTGTATCCCACAACTGTTGCGAAGGAAGAAGTAAAAGATGTTAGGGACAATAGAGGATGATCCACAGATATATATAATACAAATCGAGGTGAGGGCAATGGAAATGCATATGGCAATTGATCTTCTTCAATTCGGTAAATGGCACTGTATGCTCTTTTCAAAGAATGGATCCCAGTCGGTTCAGGGCTATGGGATACAGGGGGTCGAGGGTGGTCTGCCGGGCATTGGGATGACAAGCCATCTCGAGATGAGGCCTTTTAGCGGGTGGAATAGTAGGGACCAATTGGAGGTTTACTTAGTAGAAATGCAAATATCATGGTACAACTATATAGACACTCAATCATTATGTTACTTTTTAATAGTACGTTTACAAAAATATATTCTGATTAAAAGAATGAAAGGTGTGTCTCATTATGGTAAGTGGTGAAATAAGTATAGCCAGTTACAATTGTAATGGCTTAGCAGATAATAAGAAAAGACGATCAGTATTTACCTGGCTAAAAGAGAAGGATTATAATATCTATTGTTTACAGGAAACCCATTCAACAGTTTTAGATGAAGTTTTGTGGAAAAAGAACTGGGGGGGCAAAATATATTTCTCCCATGGGCAAAGAAATTCAAAAGGGGTGATGGTTTTAATTAACAATAATTTTGATCCAAATGTGCAAATTGTCCAAACAGATCCTCAAGGTAGATGGATTATTTTAAATATGTTATTGGACAATAAACAAATATGGCTTGTTAACCTATACGGTCCGAATAATGATGATCCAAGCTTCTTTGAAAATATATATAAGAATTTATCAACTCTACAAGCAACACTAGACTCTATTATTATAGTGGGAGATTTTAATACAGTCTTAAATACCTCTATAGACCGGAAAGGAAATCACACTACAAACTATCACCCTCAGGCACTTAAGGAAATCATGAATGTCATGGATATATTGGAATTAGTGGATATATGGAGACTTAAATACCCTGATTTAGTGAGATATACATGGCGGAGGCTGAATCAAGCTAGTCGTCTTGACTACTTTCTTATACCATTCTCTCTGGCACCAAAAGTTAAAAAAGTGTTGATAGGGGACAGAATGCGGTCGGATCATCACATAATTGGCATATATATTTCTCTTACAGAATTTCCACGTGGGCGAGGATATTGGAAATTTAATCAAAGTCTACTAGATGATAAATTGTTTAGAACTAGGACAGAAGATTTTATAACTGACTTTTTCAGACATAACATAGGTACAGCAGATCCCCTTATTGTATGGGACACTTTTAAGTGTGCCTTTAGAGGCCATGCAATTCAGTACTCATCTATAAAACAAAGGGAATTTAGATCAAAAGAGTCCATATTAACAAAGGAAATTGAAGGACTAACAGTACAGTTAGATAGCAATAAAAACGGTACCATAGAGGCACAGAATAAGTTAGAGGAAAAACAAAAAGAAATGGAGGAACTTATTCAAGAAAGATCCAGTGTAATATATTATAAAAATAAAGCGAACTGGATGGAATATGGGGAAAAATGCACCAAATTCTTTTTCAATCTTCAATATAGAAATGCTACCAAAAAAAATGTATTAAAACTTGTTACAAATGATGGAGTCACGCATGATTCACCAAATGATATTTTGAAAGAGGAAGTAAAGTACTTTAAGAATATGTTTTCGTTTCAGGCTCCTCCATCTCCACTAACTGAAACTAATTGTATGGATTTTTTTCCTATTAATAATGTAAAATTAACATCTGTACAGAAAGACTCATGTGAAGGCCAAATTACAGAGGAGGAACTGCTTGATGCAATTGGGGCCTTTAAGGATGGGAAAACTCCAGGGCTGGATGGCATACCAGTGGAAGTATACAAAACTTTTTTTGATATACTCAAAGGACCATTATTAAGTTGTTTTAACCACTCCTATATAAATGGTAGATTATCAGACACGCAACAAGAAGGTCTGATATCGTTATTACTGAAACAGGACCCAAGTGGTATATATAAAGATCCAGTCCAATTAAAAAATTGGAGACCTCTTACACTTCAGTGTTGTGATGCAAAAATCCTAGCAAAATGCTTGGCGCATAGAATAAAAAAAGTTTTGTCAGATATTATTCATCCTAATCAGACAGGTTTTTTACATGGACGATACATTGGAGATAATATAAGGCAAGTACTGGAAACAATAGAACACTATGAAATATCGGGGACACCAGGTCTGGTTTTCATAGCTGATTTTGAAAAGGCTTTTGATAAAGTACGACGAGTTTATATATAAATGCCTAGAATATTTCAATTTTGGGGAATCTCTTATAAAATGGGTTAAAATTATGTATAGTAACCCTAGGTGTAAAATAGTAAATAATGGCTACATCTCAGAAAGTTTTAAACTATCTAGAGGAGTAAAACAAGGTTGTCCACTATCGGCATATCTATTTATTATTGCCATCGAAATGTTAGCTGTTAAAATTAGATCAAACATTAATATTAATGGATTAGAAATCCGTGGCTTAAAAACTAAGGTGTCATTGTACGCTGATGATTCATGTTTTCTTTTAAAACCACAACTAGAGTCTCTCCACGGCCTCATAGAGGATCTAGATACCTTTGCTATCCTCTCTGGATTAAAACCAAATTATGATAAATGTACCATATTACGTATTGGATCACTAAAAAATACACATTTTATATTGCCATGTAGTTTACCAATTAAATGGTCTGACGGAGATGTGGACATACTCGGTATAAAAATCCCAAAAGAAAGAAATGATCTCACTCCAATAAATTTTTATAGAAAGTTAGCAAAAATAGATAAGATCTTGCTACCATGGAAAGGAAAATACTTGTCTATTTGTGGAAAAATCACCCTGATTAACTCTTTAGTCATATCACAGTTTACCTATTTGCTTATGGTTTTGCCTACACCTAGTGACCTGCTTTTTAAATTATATGAACAAAAAATATTCCATTTTATTTGGAACGGCAAGCCAGATAAAATTAAAAGGGCCTATTTATATAACGAATATGAATTCGGAGGGCAGAAATGATTAAATATTAAAGCATTAGACCTCTCACTAAAGGCATCAGTCATACAAAAGTTATACTTAAATCCAAACTGGTTCTCTAGTAAATTGGTACGAATGTCTCATCCTATGTTCAAGAAGGGCCTTTTTCCCTTTATTCAGATTACACCTGCTCACTTTCGGTTGTTTGAAAAGGAAATAATCTCCAAAATATCCTTATTTTTTAAACAAGCCTTAGAAAGTTGGTTGCAATTTCAGTTTAATCCACCTGAAAGGACGGAACAAATAGTACAACAAATATTGTGGTTAAATTCAAATATAGTAATTGATAAAAAAACTGTATTTATCGAAGAAATGTTTAAAAAAGGTATAATTTTTGTGAATGATATCATAAATAGGACTGGTGGAGTTATGTCACACATGCAGCTAACACAGACATATGGAAATGTCTGCTCTACCCAAAATTACAACCAATTAATTGCAGCATTACCACAAAAATGGAAGAGGCAAGTAGAAGGGGAAAAAAGTAAGGAACTTGTATGTCGGCCCTGTATTAAAGAACATAAATGGTTAAAGAA
Source organism: Salvelinus namaycush (assembly GCF_016432855.1). Taxonomy (NCBI): domain Eukaryota; kingdom Metazoa; phylum Chordata; class Actinopteri; order Salmoniformes; family Salmonidae; genus Salvelinus; species Salvelinus namaycush. The sequence goes on from NW_024061296.1 coordinate 84,808, forward strand.
AAGTGTGATAAATAAAAACATATACCAATTTCATTTAAGGACCAAAAAACTGACAGCTGTGCCATATAAATTGCAAAATAGTTGGGAAGAGATTTTCGATGTACCCATTCCATGGCACATGGTTTATGAATTGATACGCAAAACAACGCCGGATTCAAAACTTCGAATTTTTCAATTTAAATTACTGTACAAAATTCTTGCAACTAATAGAATGTTATATATATGGGGTATACAATCTTCCCAGCTCTGCAGATTCTGTTGTGAGGAGGCAGAGTCATTAGATCATTTATTTTGGTATTGTCCATATGTAGCTCGTTTTTGGTCACAGGTCCAGGAATGGCTGAAGAATTGCAACATTTGCCTAGAACTAACGCTACAGATAGCAATACTGGGGGATTTGAAAAGCCATAGTCAATCAATCAATAATATAATAATTATTTTAGCAAAAATGTTTATTTTTAATTTACAATCTGTAGAAGCTATGAGAATAGGAAGGTTCAAATCTTTTGTGAAGCATCACAGCACAGTTGAAAAATATATGGCAAATAAAAATCCGAAATGGATGATGTTGGAAGATAGATGGGAAGGGTTGAGTGGAACTGAAGGGTGGGACTAATAACAAGATAAACAATGTAGGGCATACGGGATCTGTGAAATGTGTATAGGTGCGGAGCTTTTGTGAAATAGCACAGTTACAAGTGGAAATAAAATTGGATGGACAACAGAAATAGAGGAAGGACTAAGAACAAACAAGAGAGAACTATTATAAAGTAGTCTGTGTCTGTAAAATAGGTATAAGATGTATAAATTGAAGGTAAAAGCAGAAGTGTTTATTAGTTTACTCCAATTGGGGGAGCGGTGGTAGGGTTGCGGGGAATAATAATAAAGGTATATTCTTTAAAAAAGTATGTATGTCTATATAGGTATGTGTATGTATATATGTATATATGTATGCATGCGTGTATGGATATATATATTTACCCCAAAAAAATATGGGGGATTGGAAATGATGCAGACAATTACATTGGAAGCAACATTCTTTCCGCAATATTAAGCTGATCCACCCCTAAAAAAAAAAAAAAATAATAAAAAAAAAAAAAAAAAAAAAAGAAAATACTACTACTACTACTACTGTTACTGCTGCTACTAATACTACTACTACTACTACTGCTAATACTGCTACTAATACTACTACTAATACTGCTACTAATACTGCTGCTACTACGAATACTACTAGTACCACCACTACTACTACTACTACTACTTCTACTACTACTACTACTACTACTACTAATACTGCTACTAATACTACTACTACTACTACTACTACTACTACTAGTACCAATACTACTACTAGTACTGCTACTACTACTACGAATACTACTGCTACTAATACCACAACTACTACTACTGCTAATACTACTACTAATAATGCTACTACTACTACTACTACTACTACTGCTACTACTACTGCTACTACTACTGCTACTACTACTACTACTAATACTGCTACTAATACTACTACCGCTACTACTACTAGTGGTACTACTACGGCTACTGCTGCTACTACTACTACTACTACTACTACTACTACTACTACTACTACTACTACTACTACTACTACTACTACTGCTGCTAGTAGGGAAGGAACATTAAGCTGACCGTGATCGATTGGCTGTATTAAAGAACAACGTCAATCCTGCTAGCAGACACTCATGGTTCAACTGTTAGTCCTCTGTTACAGTAAGCTGTGGTGACAGGCTCCGCACAGCATGAGCTGACTACTGCTGGACTGACACACACACACACACACACACACACACACACACACACACACACACACACACACACACACACACACACACACACACACACACACACACACACACACACACACACACACACACAGATAGACAGAGAGAGACTGGCTCAACACAGGGTGGGCTGACTACTGCTGGACAGACAGACAGACAGACAGACAGACAGACAGACAGACAGACAGACAGACAGACAGACAGACAGACAGACAGGCAGACAGGCAGACAGACAGACAGACAGACAGACAGACAGACAGACAGACAGACAGACAGACAGACAGACAGACTCAACACAGCGTGTGCTGACTATTGCTGGACTGACTCATACAGTACATTTCACTAGTTCACAGTACAGCAAAGAGAAAGTCTGTACAGAGTAATTTCTGCCAGGCCATAACCATGGCAGTATTCAGTTACTAAACTACAAGCCACCACTGTCGGTTACTAAACTACAGGCCACCACCGTCGGTTACTAAACTGCAGGCCGCCGTCGGTTACTAAACTACAGGCCACCGTCGGTTACTAAACTGCAGGCCACCGTCGGTTACTAAACTGCAGGCCACCGTCGGTTACTAAACTGCAGGCCACCGTCGGTTACTAAACTACAGGCCACCGTCGGTTACTAAACTACAGGCCACCGTCGGTTACTAAACTGCAGGCCGCCGTCGGTTACTAAACTGCAGGCCGCCGTCGGTTACTAAACTACAGGCCACCGTCGGTTACTAAACTACAAGCCACCACTGTCGGTTACTAAACTACAGGCCACCGTCGGTTACTAAACTACAAGCCACCACTGTCGGTTACTAAACTACAAGCCACCACCGTCGGTTACTAAACTACAAGCCACCACCGTCGGTTACTAAACTATAAGCCACCACTGTCGGTTACTAAACTACAAGCCACCACCGTCGGTTACTAAACTACAGGCCACCGTCGGTTACTAAACTACAGGCCACCACCGTCGGTTACTAAACTGCAGGCCACCGTCGGTTACTAAACTACAGGCCACCGTCGGTTACTAAACTACAAGCCACCACTGTCGGTTACTAAACTACAGGCCACCACCGTCGGTTACTAAACTGCAGGCCGCCGTCGGTTACTAAACTACAAGCCACCACCGTCGGTTACTAAACTACAAGCCACCACTGTCGGTTACTAAACTACAAGCCACCACCGTCGGTTACTAAACTACAGGCCACCGTCGGTTACTAAACTACAGGCCACCACCGTCGGTTACTAAACTGCAGGCCACCGTCGGTTACTAAACTACAGGCCACCGTCGGTTACTAAACTACAAGCCACCACTGTCGGTTACTAAACTACAGGCCACCACCGTCGGTTACTAAACTGCAGGCCGCCGTCGGTTACTAAACTGCAGGCCGTCGTCGGTTACTAAACTACAGGCCACCGTCGGTTACTAAACTACAAGCCACCGTCGGTTACTAAACTACAGGACACCGTCGGTTACTAAACTACAAGCCACTGTCGGTTACTAAACTGCAGGCCGCCGTCGGTTACTAAACTACAGGCCACCACCGTCGGTTACTAAACTACAGGCCGCCGTCGGTTACTAAACTACAGGCCACCACCGTCGGTTACTAAACTACAGGCCACCGTCGGTTACTAAACTACAGGCCACCGTCGGTTACTAAACTACAGGCCGCCGTCGGTTACTAAACTACAGGCCGCCGTCGGTTACTAAACTACAGGCCGCCGTCGGTTACTAAACTACAGGCCACCACCGTCGGTTACTAAACTACAGGCCGCCGTCGGTTACTAAACTACAGGCCGCCGTCGGTTACTAAACTACAGGCCACCACCGTCGGTTACTAAACTACAGGCCGCCGTCGGCTACTAAACTACAGGCCGCCGTCGGTTACTAAACTACAGGCCGCCGTCGGTTACTAAACTACAGGCCACCGTCGGTTACTAAACTACAGGCCACCGTCGGTTACTAAACTACAGGCCACCGTCGGTTACTAAACTACAGGCCGCCGTCGGTTACTAAACTACAGGCCGCCGTCGGTTACTAAACTACAGGCCACCGTCGGTTACTAAACTGCAGGCCACCGTCGGTTACTAAACTACAGGCCGCCGTCGGTTACTAAACTACAGGCCACCACCGTCGGTTACTAAACTGCAGGCCACCGTCGGTTACTAAACTACAGGCCGCCGTCGGTTACTAAACTACAGGCCGCCGTCGGTTACCAAACTACAGGCCGCCGTCGGTTACTAAACTGCAGGCCGCCGTCGGTTACTAAACTACAGGCCGCCGTCGGTTACTAAACTACAGGCCGCCGTCGGTTACTAAACTACAGGCCACCGTCGGTTACTAAACTACAGGCCGCCGTCGGTTACTAAATTACAGGCCACCGTCGGTTACTAAACTACAGGCCACCACCGTCGGTTACTAAACTACAGGCCACCGTCGGTTACTAACTACAGGCCGCCGTCGGTTACCAAACTACAGGCCGCCGTCGGTTACTAAACTGCAGGCCGCCGTCGGTTACTAAACTACAGGCCGCCGTCGGTTAATAAACTACAGGCCGCCGTCGGTTACTAAACTACAGGCCGCCGTCGGTTACTAAACTACAGGCCACCACCGTCGGTTACTAAACTACAGGCCGCCGTCGGTTACTAAACTACAGGCCGCCGTCGGTTACTAAACTACAGGCCACCACCGTCGGTTACTAAACTACAGGCCGCCGTCGGTTACTAAACTACAGGCCGCCGTCGGTTACTAAACTACAGGCCGCCGTCGGTTACTAAACTACAGGCCACCACCGTCGGTTACTAAACTACAGGCCACCGTCGGTTACTAAACTACAGGCCACCACCGTCGGTTACTAAACTACAGGCCGCCGTCGGTTACTAAACTACAGGCCACCACCGTCGGTTACTAAACTACAGGCCGCCGTCGGCTACTAAACTACAGGCCGCCGTCGGTTACTAAACTACAGGCCACCGTCGGTTACTAAACTGCAGGCCACCGTCGGTTACTAAACTACAGGCCGCCGTCGGTTACTAAACTACAGGCCGCCGTCGGTTACTAAACTACAGGCCGCCGTCGGTTACTAAACTACAGGCCACCGTCGGTTACTAAACTACAGGCCGCCGTCGGTTACTAAACTGTAGGCCGCCGTCGGTTACTAAACTACAGGCCACCGTCGGGGCCACCGTCGGTTACTAAACTACAGGCCGCCGTCGGTTACTAAACTACAGGCCACCGTCGGGGCCACCGTCGGTTACTAAACTACAGGCCACCGTCGGGGCCACCGTCGGTTACTAAACTACAGGCCACCGTCGGTTACTAAACTACAGGCCGCCGTCGGTTACTAAACTACAGGCCACCGTCGGTTACTAAACTACAGGCCAC